>NW_028186612.1:1465784-1645930 GCF_003343005.1 Rhea americana
TTTTTTAAGTCCCACCTCCATATTCACTAGTTGTGATTTAGCCAGGCACCATACCTCTCTCTGGCTGACATGGCCTGTTTCCTTTGAGGATACAGTCAGTGCTTACCATGGACCAGCTCTTAAGATTGCAAAGAGAGGGCTATGTAAAAGCTGCAGCTGATGCCCTTCGTTGACACTTCCTATTCCTTCCACATCTCTTCTTCACCAGAGTAACACAGATTTCTTATTTAGTTTTTGGTTCCTGCGGGTGGGCAAGTTTTAATATTGAACAAAAGTTTTAATATTAAACAGAAATGGAAAAAAAAAGCACACATGTCCTGTACAAATGAAAAGGAGGAAGCATTTTAGCAAGTGCTTTCCCCTCCCCTATTGGATAGCAGCTTTAACTAAAAAATTTGTCATTAGAAAAAATGTTGAGTTAAAGTGTGAGAAGGTGTTAATAGACGTTTTTATCATGCTTGGAAAAATCCATACTCATTTTCCCTGAGTTTTGAATCAATTGAAAGCATCTTACTAATTCAACAATGAATTTAAACTCTTCTAAATCTGGTTTTCTGCACCCTAATACAGATCACGCTCGAGTATAGCATCATGTTCAAGTGTAAGCACCCAAACTGCTTCTGACGATCAGGTTGTCAAATTCTGGGATGAACTCAGTTTAGTTGGCTTACCAGATGACATTGATGTTCAAGCCTTATTTGAGCCAACAGGTAAGAAAACATTACTAACCCTTCTTTTCTCATTCCTATCCACTGCTAGGTAGTACAGTAGCTACAGTGATAATGAAGATAGTTTTTCAGCTCTTGGTTTTCTGTGCTCTGGTGTTCATCAAGTGTTTGATTATGTTTTTTAAGCTTTTGCCAATGTTATCTGGTGTTTCTGAATAATTTCAACTTCAAGTACTGGACAGAATATTGGTGACTGACACTTTAACTTCATATAAGAAAATATTTATAATCTACTGCAAAACTGTTGTTCAGCAAATAGTGTCTTCAGCTCAGGATCATGATTGTATTTTGGAGAGAAGAAAACAAAAAGAGATACAGCTTAATATAATTCTTAAAGGCCTAATCCTCTACCTTTACCCAATCTCATGCTGCTAATGCAGGGTTATCTAAAATAATGCAAGCAAAGATTTACAAGATCAGATATTGACAGAATGGTAAATGTGTAATATACTTCCATGCTTCCATTCTCAGYGGCTTATCAGTCAGAAAACTGTCTACTTTGCCTTCTACTGTCAGGAGCTTTTCTTCGTGTCTAGTTATAAATTTTTCAGAAAGCATTTAAGTGCTTTGATGCCAGTAGTCCACTTGCATATTTTGCCTCAGAAATAGAAATTTATTTGAGATTAAACCTTTGCTGAAATATAAATATCTTTCTTTCATAATTGTGGAAACTGATTTCAAAACCTAATTACAATTTTTTTTATGGATTATTTTAAATAGTTATACTGTAGCTTGGGGATGGGGCTAATCAATCTAAATTATTTCAAGTCATCATTATTTATAGATGACTCTTCTTTTACAGAGCTTTTGGAGTTTTGTTACTGAATAATTTGACTGACTACAATATCTAATTGCAACAGCTAGTAAAAAGCATCATCTTGAATCTAATAAAAAACTGTCACAGGATTCCTTCAGATGAGAAAAGAAATACTTATCATTTATACTTACATTGTTTTTCCCAGGACTGAATTAGAAAATTCTTTTAACAGGTACCTGCTGAATTCTGCATATTCTGTTTTTTGTTATGCAGATCTGCAGTTATCAGTAAAGCATTTGCAATTATTTCTGTGTAATGTGTTTGCTGTATTGGTACAGTTTTCTTAAAAATTGTGATGCTAGTCATGCTATGTTCTGTTAGATCATTTTAAAAGTTTAATATAGAACTATAAAGCATCCTTTGGGCATGTTCTATATATACAGATCTGGGTCCTGTCCTTGAGAATCATAAGTTAAGAGTACGTACAAAGGCAAATGTTATCTATGGTGAAATAAAAGATCAGTTAAGTCTGTGCGTGTGTGTGTCCTGCGCACAAACATTGTTTGTGCATCCTCTTGTTATGCTTGTGTGATCAGGCAACTGAAAATTAGAAATGGAAAGATAAGCGGAGTATGCTGAATGGAAAAGGAAGATGCTTTGTGTACCAAAAAGCCTGCAGGATATGTAGTGTATGATACTAAGGGCTTTAAATATTGTTGCAAAAACAAAAATAAGAGAAAGTAAGACTATTTGTTTTATCCAGGAAGTATTTACTATTAAAACCGAGGTCCATACCTACATGTAGTATTTGATGAAGTTGCAAACTCGAAGCTATTTCTCTCTTGTAATGCATTAGGTCATTGCTGGGCTCATCACCGCTGTGCGGAGTGGTCTTTGGGAGTCTGCCAGACTGAAGAGCAGCTATCAGTGAACGTGGACAAAGCTGTTGTCTCAGGGAGCACAGAAGTGAGTAAAATGACGTGAACATTCAAGCGAGTAATAAAATACGGCAGGGGAGGGGAAGAAGGGAGAAGAAAATACAGTAAATCAACACAATATGAGGCGAGACCAGAAATATCCTCATGCAGTTCACTGAACTCACGTTCACAATAAGCTTGCATTGGACAGGTCTTCATGATAAAATAGACTGTTTCAAAGTATTAAAGAGGTTTCTGGAATTGTATGGAATATATTATTACTGTAGGCTTTAGGGACAATTTTGAGGTAACTAGAATGTGGAAAGAACCGAGCTAACCAAAGGAGAATACAGGCAAAAGACAAGTTGAGTTCAAACTAGCAAGCGCACATCTGAATAGAAGAAATACTTTTTGTTCTACCAGTTTATGTTGTGAAATTGTATGATTCAAATGTAGTCATACAATCTTTAATTATTTTCATATTAGTTTTAATAGCAGTTTGGTAGAGGAAAACTGGTGGTATCTGCAAAACCTAGATTGTTATTTTAAATATTGGTAGAAATAAACATTTGTACTTGGTCTTTCAATTTGAAATGGTAAACTTTCAAAAAGTAGGTACCTTTGAAAAAGGTACATTTCTTCTGGTGTCATTTTGTGAGCAACATTTTGGAATGATGAAAAGACATATTTCACATATATTTTGCTATGTTTTTGGTCGTCTTTAATCACATCTAGTAGATTATTTCAGTAATTTTAGTTTGTTTGGTATTAATCAGTTATAATATCAAAAGATCTGTATAATTTTTGCTGTTTTTTCCAGTGAGCGTGCTTAGGCTAAAGGTTTTCCTGCATTATATTAAGATAACAAAATGATGCAGCAAATGTCCTCCATAGTATGAAGTAAAAAGCTGCTGAAATTAGTCTTCCAGTACAACTCTACTATATAGCTTTCCTTGCACCTTCTGCTTGTATATATACTTGAATAAGTGCTTTACTTTAATTTCTATGCATCTACTTTCAAAACAGTATGCTATTCAGAATGAAAGAATCTGATGGAATTAAGTTCTAAATGAGATAGATGATGATAAAAAGTGTGTGTGCGCATGCATGCATACACTAAAAAAATATTTTGAAAGAACATTCAAAATTGGCTATCATTTAAAAAAAATCTCACTACTGGAAGTTTTACAGCCTTTTTTTATAAGTTTATTTTGGCTGATTATGCTGGTGGTTTTGTAATCACTTTGTGATTAGCGAATAAATGCAGTTCATTCCCATCTGTAGTCATTTTAATTTTAATATTCTAGTTTAAAACAGAAATCCTTGATTACAGTACTTAAGTTTGTATTTTGTTGAATTTCATCCAATTTTCATTATTTCGGTTCCATTTTTCGCTATATGGGATCCTGCTACTGCTCTGTGTTGATAATGCGTAACTTCTTAGCCACTTTTTGTGTAGGTGTTCATAATGCAAATGTTTAAATAAGAATTTTTGAGGAATTCCACATCTCTCTCTAGTGTGATAGTTCAGTTTTGTCCTGTTTTTTCATACGCCACTGTGTAGTTTCATCTGTAATCTTTTCAAATTCCGCAGATAATTTTTCAGTATGCTGTAACATTTTCAGTGTAATGCAGAGAGATGAAAAATTCCGTTTTGCATACTGCATATTCAGTTTTTGCTGCAACTGTTGAGAAGCTTTTTTCCCTGTAAAACAACAGCTAACCAACAAAGAAAGAAGTTGTTATGGTTGTTCTTTTCTGCTCCTCTTGTTTGAGATCCCCAGGAGAGCAGTGAGAGCTGAACTGTGCTCCTCTTGTTT
The DNA here is from genome assembly GCF_003343005.1 of Rhea americana. Classification (NCBI taxonomy): domain Eukaryota; kingdom Metazoa; phylum Chordata; class Aves; order Rheiformes; family Rheidae; genus Rhea; species Rhea americana. The sequence continues at coordinate 1,470,007 of NW_028186612.1, forward strand.
CTGGAGGAGCAGCTAGATGAAATGCTGCCTGCAGTCACATGAGGGGATATCCAGGGAAGCTTTGGCTTTTGTATTCCCCCCCCCCCAAAAATAAATAAATAAATAAATAAAGAGCAACCTTATCTGTAGTTCTCTCTTCCTGACCATGGAGCAACAACATAGGGGGTGCTCTAAGTTTTATGTAACTCGTTTTGAGCCGAAGAAATCCTGTTTCTGCTGATTGTGTCCAGACTACAGAGCTCTGTAATCATTTCTCACTGTTCTGAAAACTGTTCAAATTGTCGATGTGCTGGAGAAGACACAAAAAAATACAAGCTGCTGATTATGCCAATTTGTGCAGTGGAAAGTCAGCATTAAGTGGAAAAATTCATGCAAGACATTTTCATTTTTAATTGAAAGGTATTGCAGTTACTCTTTCTTTTGCATTTATAGCTGCTGGTGTTCTGCTAAAATTTGGGGCTTCTTTCTAGTGTGATGCTATTGGATTTTAGAAGAGTCAAGTTTCTATTTAAATGTTCTGAATGTTTTTGGCAATGTAGATACAAGTATGTGCTTAAGGGCTAACAGAAAAATAGTTTAAATAAAAAAAAGCTGTATGTTTTTTCCTCTACTTGCCACCAAATTTGCTTTTTTGTTTTTTGCTTTCTTAGACCTTCTTGGAAGTCCTTCTGGTATTTTATGAGTTTATGATGTGGTCTACTGCCATGGCATTTTTCCTTAGCTTAGTTTTCTTTTCCTTGTAATATTCATATACAGACTGATTTTTGAAATGCAACAAACTTTTTATTGATAGTGAAGTCCTTTGGTTTCATTTTTCTTTCCTTTGTGGAGAATAGTTTGGATCTTTTCTTATCTTGAGGGTCTCTAATTTTTTAGTTATGTTCATGTTTCTCATTAGTTAGGAGGTCTGTTGTTTGCAAATGTGTTTTAACTAGATTTGACAGTGTTTCTTATTACTCTGTTTACCAGTCGAGATGTCCACTTGGCTTCACTGAGTTTGTGATTGCATTAATAAAGCTTGTGTGGACATATTTCATTGACCTGTTCCAAAGTATGTATGTAATTCATTTTTGTTTTCTGTTCAGCCCTTGCTTCCTGAGAGTTTGCAGTGTGGTAGCATGGAGTTTGCAGTATCTGTACATGCTTAACAAGTTAGTGTGCTTAGTGTATTTTTCTTGTGTTCTTTCCTTTGATTCATTCATTTTGAATACCTGGCAATTTATTTTATCAGACAATCTGACCAATCTGTAACATGTGTCTAGACATAAGTGTATTCTTTGGCATCCTTTCAAAGTCTCAGTTTTGCCTGTGTTTAATATTAATATTTACAAATATATATGTGTATATATACATGAGGTCTTTAAAATCTTGTGCATCATGTTACTTTAGAACCACTGACAAATAAAAGCTAGAATATACTGTTAAGTGTGTGATGCTAGATGTGCTGTAGCCCTCAAGGGCAAAACAGGTGACTTGTTTCATCTTAGTGCTCATCTTCCTTACCTCCTTCATTTGAACAATTGAGAGAAAGGATCATTGATTTTCTCAGGACCACTTTATGAGGTTAAAAAATTATAAGGAAAAATTGGTGGTCCGAGTGACAAGCATACTGAACGCTATGCCAGAAATGTTTTGAAGAAGACACTTAAAAATATTTTTATCTCTGGTGCTTGCAGTCTATAAGCTAAGGAGTCTGAACACCTGGACATGGCAGTTTTGCTTCCATCAGTATTTAATAGGCTTTCATGGGATTTTTGAATCATCATTTTATTTCAAGTTGTGAAAGAAAAAACTCCTCAAGAGTGTGACAGAAGGAAAGAAAGCTTATAGTGATCTTTTTCTTGATGCAAAACTCGTCTAAATCGCTTATAATTTCTAAGTGCTCTCCCCAGTATATAAAAATCAGCATAGCAAAGAAGTTGTCATATTGTCAGCTTTATGAAGATTGACTTTAATCAGCAAAGTGTTTCTACAGGAGTTTGTAGAAAGGTGCAAATACGGTATTAAGTGGAGATTTACCAAAATAAACAAGGAAAATGGTTGAACAGAAGTCACAAAGTTTTTGCTGCAAAAATGATAGACATGAACAGGCAGAGAATTCTGCTTTTTCTTATATTTCTGGCTTCAGCCTTGTGCTTTCTTAATTATGCTGTTTTTTGACATTGGGAAGCTTGATACAGGATAATCTTACTGGCATTATCATTTAAAATGGAGGCCTCTAGGGCTTGCATCCGCTCAGATTTTAACAACAGTGGGTTTTTGAAATGTTTTCAGGTATTCTTAAATACTACTTTATAATTACCTTGTTTATTTTACATATATTGAATAGGTGGCTGTTTCTCTTTATTCTGCTAAGGAAGTAGTAAACTTTACCCTTTGTCTGCCTTACATCATCCAACTATATCTTTTTTTATACAGTTCAAGCTTCCAAATCTCTTTTAATATTAGCCTGTAATTGTTGAAAGTACTCTCTTCCTATCTTGCTTGCACTTAAAAGTACAGCAGCGTGCATCAAATTGCAGTAAAGTGGCTTGAAGAACCGTGGTGGGTTGTGCAGACACAATATTAAATAGAGAATACATAGCTTGCTAAGAAAGAGAAAATGATTTGTGGTAATGGTTTAGGAAGTTGTATAAATTGGAACGAAGAAAGACTTTTTTTTTTTTTTAATGCTTGAGTAGCTCAGTTGACGAATTGACTTTAAGGAGGACTCAGTAGATAATGTATTTGAAATGTATTTGAACCACTTTTGAACACACTGTGCACAAGGAAGGACTGTAGTGGTAACTTTCCCAGACAGCTTTCTCTGCTGATAAGTCCTAGAAAGCAGTTTACAAGTCTGGGAGAATTTATCAAGGACACTGAAGTCAGAGAAAACAGTGTTGGTGGAAACCACAAAGGAGGTTGGGAGGTTGCTGTTTACTTAAAGAATGAATGGGGAAAATATGGTACTAATGAAGGGTCTAAAGCGGTTGTTCCAAAATACTGTATTCTTCTGTTTCCATTTTATAAGATGTAGATTTCTGTTTGCTTAAGATGTATGTGTATGTAACTTTTAAAATATTTATCTATTTTAAAGCTTTCATTTTTCCAATAATAGTCAAATGTATTTTCAGGACCAAGACTTTTGCAGCCAAAGACAGCTGAAAAATTGCTATCATCTCGCTTCTATCCATTCTTTTTAGTTAACCGAAGCAGTATTTTCTCTGTGTCCTAGGCGCCTGTTTCTGTCTCCTGCTTAGTTTCTTCAGGCTTTATTTCATGTTATCATTACTGAGAATTGTAGGAATTGCTGCTTTGCATAGAGGCAACCTAATCAAATAGTAGCTTGCCTTGTTGCCTTGCTGTTTCTATACTTCTGTCTCCTGTAACCCCCTTTTTGCATGATAATGCAATCTTTTTTTTTTTTTTTTTTTTTTTTTTTTTTTTTTTTTTTTTTTTTTTTNTTTTTTTTTTTTTTTTTTTTTTTCTTTTTCTTTTTTTTTTCCCAGTACTTCCCTTGAATTCTGTCACCAGAGGCAGGAGATTGTGCTGCCTGCTTCTGGATGCTTCCAGCTTGGGGCAACCCAACAGGTCTTATGCATTACATATCTTACCTAATTGTTTGTTAAAGCCCTTTCCATCTGCTCCTTTTAAATGTTTGCTCGAGGCTCAATTATAATATGGTGCTTATCAAGCTAAACTCTAAAGAGGAAGAAATAAACGGAAGAAAAACTTGAAAACATTTTGAAATGTATGCATTGTTTTTAAGTGTTTGTCCACATTTTGAATATACCTTCATCTTGTAGCCTTAGTATATTCCTTATCTTGTGACTTTTGTGTGTTTTTATTGATTATTTGTTAACTTGTGCTTGATTGAATTGATTATTTGCTTATGCTGCTTTATGTGAGCTGAAGATCTGTTTGGCTAAAACTGTGCCTTCTTCTATGGATCCTTGTATGCAAAGAGAGAACATCTCAATATACCGTTAACTTTGTCCCCTCTTGAGGATTGCACTATTTAACTGTACTAATTTTTCAGCTAATTTTATTTTTATCAGTACCAAAACTGTATGTGGAAAATGCCTTAGATTACAAAATCCTGAACATAAAGGCAATGTTGAGCTTCATATATGATCTCCTCCTAGCTGAACAAAGCAAATGGTGATTTCCTTCTTCAGGRTAGAGTTACAGGATTTGCATCCTTGATGTTCTAAGAGCTCCCTTCTTCCTGTTTTGTTATTGAAAGAGTTAGCAATTCTTAAAGCCAAGGGAAAATGCATAAAAAATGTCATTATAATAATTTATACTTTATCTGACCAAAGTCCCTGGTGTTCATCCATTTTTTTAAGGAGATGCTTTATATTGTGTGAGCAGCTCTGGTATTCAAAAATTCTTCTTCAGACTCTTGAGTTATTTATAGTACTTTTGTATGCACAAGGCACTTAGCTTCTCTGCATCTGCTTTCACTGAAGTTTGGGAGTGACTATCTTGCTGGTCTCTTGGAATGGCTTCTCATTTTACCTTAGCAGTTCTGTGGTTGCGTCTTGTATTTTGATAAAGGAAGTATTCTGCCAAAATAACATCTTTTTTTAAAGATGTTGCTGTCTATTACAGAACTGTAGCTCTTCATTGCAAGTGCTGGAGAAAGTCTAGACAAATCTAGTGACATATATTTTATAAGGAGACACATTCTTATGGTTTTAGATAATTCTGTATTTCATTCCATTCCTAGCATGTTTTAGAACTACTGTAACAGTTCAGCCATGGATATCATGTATTTTAGTTTTACATGAATAGCGTCAGTTTTCCCTCTTGTTAGTTAGGATTTCCTATAGAGATTTATAGACGTTTCCCCGTTGATTAGGATGACAAGTAAAGTCTTGTGCTTCAAAGAAAGTCGTAGTGACTAAGGGTACAGCCTTTATACCATTTTAATACTGTAAATTATTTTCCATTAATTAATTCATTTGAAGGTATTGCCCCATAGCAGCATATTTGAAAATCCTGCAACAGAATAGAGAAACAAGGTATAGAGAGGAAGAAGTGCGAGCAAGCCAGATAGAAGGAAGAAAAAGGATCGATGTTAGAAATTACTAGGATTATTGAAAACATCACCCTTTCCTGTTTACTTCTCACCTATAATGTGACTGTAGGAGGAAAGGCAAAAAAACATATTTTTTCTCTTTAATTAGGATCTCAAAAACCAGAAAATCTTCTTTTCTTGAGACACGTAAAATAGTGTTTAAATGCTAGTATTTAGTAGAGTAACAACATACCAAATGTTGACAAAAATTTCATTTAAAGATTTTTATGGGCATTAATGCAGTAACAAGCACAAATATTTTAATGTGATTTTTCAGTCTTTATAGCAGGTGCTTTTTTCCTAGACTATATTGTCACAGTAATTCTGACCTCTTGATCAGAAAAAGGAGCGCACAATAACGAGACTAACTTAGCTATGGATAATTTTTATATAATCTTGGATGTATTGATTCTATATAGAAGATGAAGGGAACCATTAATCTGTGAACCAAGGTTTGGAGCAGTGTTTGGCCTCTCAGATGGCTTCTCAGATGAGGCAGGAGTAGGAATACACTTCTTTTAACTCTATTTTTTTTTTCATTTTCTGAGATTTTCCTTTTGATATACTTTGTCTTGAGCTTTCTGTGAAGTAACAGCTCTATTTTTATCCCTACATTTTTGTTTCCAAATGTATGAAGAAATTATTGTAGATTTGACTACTCAGCAAGTACTTCTATCAGTGCGCATTGTAACTTACTGATTATAGTGGAAGTGTATCTCGTTCCTTCTTTCTGTCTCTAAGTAGTATGTGCTAGAGCTTAGCTCCTGCTAACTACTGCAAGAGAGACAGTGATTAGCTTATGTATTCTAATATGTGTATTTTAGGTTTATGTAGGTTGATTAAGAGAGGCCTGTTAGTAAAGTGTCAAGTTTTTTTTCAATGCTTTGCTAGAATTTTGGTGACTTCATTGCCCAGTTAGCCGTGCAGTTGTGCAGATTTGAACAGGAGCACAATGCCATTTTTGAGAGAATGGAAGAAGACTGATTTACATAAATGATTCTTCCTATAGTAGATGTATTTTTGGAAAATAGGAGCAGATGGGGAGGGTAAATGGTAGAGCTGCTCATGGAGCATAAATCTTCGATTTTTAAGGCTGTTCTTAGGTCTTCATCGAAAGGAAGTGTTTTATTTTTCAGGCTCACCTGTTCTTTTGCTTCTCCTACTGAAGTGTTGTTCCTGGTTTCCTGCTGTAGTGCCAGGAGACTGTTCTGTAGGAAATAACCCATATGGGTGCACATTTCGCATTGGGGCAGGAAAGCAGAGTCAGCCTTAAGTTTTCACCCTCTGGGTTTTTTCTGGAGGGGGGAGGGAGGGGAATGTTTTGTTTTTGTTTTGTTTTTTCCCCCAATATGAATGCTTTGAAAAACAATCCTTCCTTGAACTCTAGATTTTGAGTACGTGGCACTAGAATCAGTGGAGAGAAATTATTCCTGTAAAGAAATTTCTAAGCACTTTTTGATGATATTGGAGCATACGTGAAGAACGTATGCTAGAGGTGGTCTGTGAAGAAAAATGTAGGAAGCAGACAGAATGCACTGGGGGCACCAAGAGAGCCTGAGGGAGAAGCAGCAATAGCATGGAAATGAAAGCTGGAAGGCCTCACTGGGAAACATGAAAGGGCCTGTGTTCCTGAAGGAATTTCCAGTGCAGGTTTCCTTTACTCAAGAACATTCCCTGAAATAATCTAGGAAATGCTGTGAAGTACGTGTGTGCTCCAAACCGGTGGTGTGTTTCACAAAGACCTTTTCTTCCTTTTTGTATGACTTGAGTAGAAAACAGTTTGTTTCATAACATCACCGAAGAAAATGTTTATATTCTTTTTTTTTTTTTCCTGGCACCTTAAAATGTTACTCTTAAGCATTAAGGCAATGAGATACTCATTCAATTTGAGGTGGTGCTCAGCGGCTGGATATGTGATTTGAAGAGTTTATGATCTTATCTATACCAAATTATTTTGTAGTTTAAGTATCTCATGCTAAACCTCAGTTAAAGAGAACCTGATCTCTGAAAATGTGAAGAAATTCCACTAGAGGAAAATCACACCCTCTCTTAAATCAAGATTGTACCTTCCTCAGATAGTGCCGCCTTCTGGTGTCAGCTTGGAGGAAGAACCAATCCATTTTGATGCTTTATTGTAGAACAGACAGRTGCTTGCTCCACCTTTCCTCTTGTCTTTTTTCTGTACTCAGCAGCAACAGTATAGAACCTCAAATATTACAAGAGAAATAAAATGACAACATAATGCCCCCAAATATTCCATGGAAACGAAAGACTATTGCTTAAGAAGTTATGAAAATATTTAAACATTTATTAAAATGACCATTGCATTAGTATTTCCAGCAATGTAAGAAGAGTGGAGATCTGTATGGAAAAGAAAAGTTAGGAAAACAACACATCTTTCAATAAGCCTGCTAACAGAAAGCCAATAGAAACCATTAAAAGGAAGTGTAGCAATATCCCTATTTCATACTACCTATAGGTTTCTGAATAGAACCCCCATTTTTGTACCCTACCATCACCTCGTTCATTGTTTCGTATTAATATATTCACCCTTTTCTGTAGCTAACATGAACTGATTTTGTTGTTGTTAGTGATTAAAGACCTAATTTTGCATTTATATGATGGTTACTGTTAAGAAAAAAAAGACTAGTTGATTTTTTATAGTTAATATTAGTTAGTTCTGGTCAAAAACAGGTCCTCATTACATAGTGAGCTTTACAGGAAATAAAAAGGCACCATCATTGCCTTCAGAAGCATGTTCTTTAATAGATAATGCATGAATAAAAGGAAGAATATTCCAGGGGACAAGTCAGAGGTATGTTTCCTGGGCTGTAGTTGTTGGATGTTGTTTGGATGGCGTTAGACAATTGACTAGTCTTGGTTTTGTAGCTGTTTTCCTTTTATATAATGTTTTATTTAATAATATCTTCTTGATGTTTTATGGGCGTGGGTCAATCGTTTTTCGTCATGAGAACTTCAAAGTTCAGACTCTTCAATGGAATTTGAGTGCTAAAGTATTTGTGATGGTTATTCTGGTTGAAAATCTGAACAATAATTTGTCCTGCTAATTACAGGTTTCTTTATATTATGGATTTTCATTCGGCGTTTTCATCAGTCTCCTCTCCCTCACCACACATACACACCCCTCCCCTCCAAAACGCACAAACGTATTTTAATTTAAAACTCAGGAGTACTCCTCTTGGGGATGGTTGGTTTCAGTTTGCTTTTGAGCAGCAGCTTAAAAACTACTTTGAGATTGGCACTTAACAGCCCATTAGCAAAAAATAATTTTGAAATCCCTGAAGATTTTGATATTGACTTCCATTAGCGTATGTTCTGCCCCAGAGTTGCAGATTGACCATAAATACTACCAACATCAGTATGAAGTAGTCCCATTAATGCAGGTGTTCTTGAATGTTTTTTATAACATGGGAACAAATCRTGCGAGAGAGATGCATGTTATGAACCATGACCTTCATAAACATGACCCAACTGCCATGAAGGGCACTTCATTTGCAATGCATAACACTCTGTGATAAGTACAGCCATTACTTGCATTAAAGCTATTTTTTCTAGTTATCTTAACTACTGTTGCTACTGGTCTCCTTAGAAAAAGAATTAATATTGTTTATTTGTATTTACATAATTGTCCTCTCCATTCTACAGATCTTACATGGAAATAAAAACTAGGCAGCCAAGGARAGGTCAGCTGCCAAAAATTAAGTTGTGGGTGTACCATGAATCATAGTCATGATTAGTATTAATAATAATAATAATCCTATTTAATAATCAGAAGGACTGATGAAGTGGTACATTCTCAAATCAGCACTTCTTGTAAGTTTTTCTACCAAAATGTCTCTTCTTCATTGATTTTTAACATATTTCCTTTAAAGAAGTCATGTTTTTCTTCAGTATATCGGGGGGAAAGTGGCTGTTGTTATTAAAAACAAAAAAACTCCCCCTCACCCCCAACAGCCACTTTCTGGAGCATCTAACCTTGGTAAAACAACATGATACACTCTAAAATAATTGCAGTGGCATGGTATTACCTCAGATACAGTGTAAATGTATGTTCAGCCTGCAGTCTAGCCAGCTTTTTAATAACACTGCAAGTATTTTCATATACAGCCTTCACTCTTCCAATTTTTAATGAATAAAATAATGTTTTCTTCTGTTTGAAAATATTTTTCTGCTCTGTTTCTATATGAAATTGCCTTGCAAACAACTGGGAAGACTGTAAGATTCTGCAGAGTAAATAGTGAATCTGGATCTACATAAACTGCTGTCAACTATCAAGGCAAACACAGGGATTTGATTTTTTTTTTCCTTTCAATTACTGCTCATTGTTACGGCAGTATTAGGTGTTCTTTGTATGATATTTCCAGGGAGATATGCTGACAAATCATAAACCTTTAAAAGTGAATGGAAACTTTTGGAGAAATAATACGAGAAGAGAGAAGGTTCAGTTGTAATCATCATTCTTTATGAGGAAAACACACATTTTCCAAAACATAAAGGGATTTGGTATGTTGAGTGTTTTAAGAGTTTCAGGTATTCCAAATGTCATACGAGTGACTTCCTTGTGAGAGTAGCTTGAACTAAATGGTGACTTGTTGGGAAGACTGTTACAGTTATGGCTTCATAACATCAGATTGTGCCTTAGGCACCTTCACTAATGTTTGCTTTCTGTCAGATTTGAAACATTTTGATGGATAAATCCCCTAGCAAAGGTCAGACCTGGCAGCAGTATTCGCTCATCTGAGAAACTAAAAGGTCAGGACACTCAGGACGCAGGTAGGACTAGAGGTCAAGCAGCACAGCAGTGTTGCATGGTCGTACTTCCCCTTGCTTCGTCTTATGTGAGCCTGTCGTGTTTGGTACTTCAGGAAGTTTGTTGACTTAGGTGAATGTGCTGATTTTAGCTCATGCACCTATTTGGGTTTTATCCTTCATTTAACTACTTTAATTGAAATAGATCCAGTCTGTGGTAGATCGTCTCTTGCTTTATGGATGTCTCTTTTTAATACTCCTTTTAAGTATTCGTTTTTGTACTGTGAGAGCGCTATTAACACCGTTGTGTTAGAATGCTCATCTGTCATTTCCATGTTGTGAAACGACATTGGTTTTAGAAATGATTGAATCTTACGTGCTTTAACCATCTGAACAGTCTGTCTGGTATTATTGGACTGCTCACATGAATTTGTTGGGCAGACTGTCTCTCTTGAAGAGATTATTTGTACGTGATGATTATTTTAAGCCTAGGAACCACAATGTAATGCAGAGTTTTCATTGTGTTAGATAGTGTGGGACAATTACTCTTAGGGACTTACTTGTAACCTTACTGTAAACTTGGTCTGGTCTGTGTGGAGTGATGTAAAAATGCACTATCCAGGGAGTAAAACAGAATTCAAAACATGGCTCTTGGACTCTCAGGCTGGCTCCTGTTCTTTCTCTGGGACCTTGTCTTTTATTGAAGCAAGTTATTTCCCCTTCACTACTTCTGATGTATTATTCATGTTGTTTTAATGTGGTTTTACTTTTAATAAAGGAATGGGATTTCCCCATTTTACTATAAGCATGCTGAGAAAAAGCTATTATTAACTTGTTTTAGTTTAACTATAACCAGACAAGAATAAAACTGTCAAAAACTCCTTTAGCCTGTCATTGGAGATTAAGGGAAGAAAACAATATGAAGAAAGAGGACTCTGCTTCATTTAACTGTACTCTACAAATGAAATTGAGACTTTATGTAATTGTATGTCCCTTATTCTTTCAAGAATGTAAGCAGCCTGGTATACTTTGCAACATTAAGAAACATGCGGAGTTTAGTAGAGGAGAGAAGGAATACTAACGTAAAAGAGACCAGGTGGAAATTGGTGCTGGAACAGACGTAAATATGTACATTTACTAAGGGAATCCATGACATATAAAACGCAACACTATTTCCTGGCAGATTTTTTCCTTTTGATGGCACTAATATCTCTATAATTAAGAACAATGAAAGCATTTAGTGAAAAACTGTATAGTGTTATAAACGGTTCTTTTTTTAATTGAACAGCTGTAATTTCTGCCAATGGAACAAACTATATTATAAGAAAATGATTATTAGTTTACAATGCAAAGTTAAATGAATGCAAAATTAACAAACAGATGGTGAGGAATTATTGTGTTTTATTTTACTCCTGGGTAAAAGGGCTCATGCATGATAGTAAAAATGTCATCACACTTCGTAAACCTGAAAGCAAACAGAATTTGCAGTTGTGCACATCTGTTTTGGGACACTGCTAAAGGGTTAGAAAAATCAATGTTGTTTTCAAGGAAGGGTATTCATCAAAAGGATATCATTTACTTAACAATTATGGCTTCTACTAAGCATGAGACTTAATGTTCTGTGGAATTCATTACAAAATTTGGCAGCTTTTTTCTTCACAAGCTACTGAGGCAGCATACTACAAAATGAACATTCCTCCCTGCTCAACCCCTACAGAACAGCAGTTGAATTACCTACTAAATGTTTGACCAATATTTTAAGGGCTTTAAGTTCTAGGTCAAGATGTCACCCTTCAGAATGCTTGCCCAAGGAATGTCAGAGATCCAACACAAGTTAATTAGAAGAAAGACAATGGACTTGGGCTTTTGAGGAGGGGTTATTTTGTTTGTTTGTTTTTTAGTAGTGAATTAAAAAAAASTAGGGTATGTAATGTTTGGGGAAATAATGTTTTGGAATGAGGGATGGGAGGGAATTAAGTGTAAGTGACTATTTTAGTGAGACTGGAAAAACCCAAAGCCTCAGCAAGATAAAACATGTGAAGCTTTTATTAGAAAAGAAATCATATTAATGTTTCAAGCTGGTAGTTTCAAAGTATGCCATCTAATTGCTTTATTTGAGCTCAATTTTCAAAAATTAGTGAACTGAAGATGTAGGATTTTGTTTACAGTGATTCTGTGCCATTTGGAGAGCACAGTTTAGGAACAGCCAAGGAAATAGGAATTATGAACAATAAGGTACTGATGGCAGTCAGTGGGGAAGGAATACTAAGGAGGTGCTCACTAATGAGAGAGGTATTAAAGGCAGGAAATTCTTGTATTTTATATGTGTGTACATAATCCAGAGTTCCTTGTCACCTCTTCCCTACTATTACTTTATAAATTATGCATATCATTGAGTGTATATATAGTGCCTTTTACTGGCAGTCACTTTCTGTTAAAGTTAATTAATATACCTACAAAATCGTTGTTAAAAGATCACATTATTAAGGTTATAAAACCAACATGCAAAGTAAGGACATGCCAGAAGACAGGTTGCCTGCATACAATTAATTTCCTTTGTGCATATGCCTAATTATACAATCTTTAATTTTATGGTCACATGCAGAAGAACTAGTGCCTAATTCAGTCCCCAGGATAGACACTGCTGTCTTAGTAAAAATCTCTTCAATATTGCAGTTTTTTTTCCTTGTTCAATATATGGCTATGAGGACTATTCAAGCACTGTTGAAAAGAATGTCGTTGTTGCTTGAGTTTTTCTATGATGATCGTACTGTAATAAACATTAGTGAAGAAGTACTTACGTGTGAATTCCTTTAAAGAGTCTATTTATGTAGCTTTTCTACACATCTTGTGGTCTTTTTCTTTCTTAAAATAAGTCAGTCAGTGTTGGATTCTTTTTTTTTTTTTATTTAAGAATATCTGCTAATTTAGGATAACAGGTTGGAGACCTCTGGAACTTGAGTTTTGAAAATACTTATGAAAATACTTAGACTTACTTAGAAATTTGCATTGATATTACAGTTCTTTCTGCACTCTCTTGAAGCTGTGAGCTCATAACCTATGTAGAAATCAAGATTGTATTTTTAGAGGAGAAAAGGGACGCACTTTTTAACAGTAAGATTAGGGACTGGAAAAATACTATGAAAAATCCGTTGTAGGGACTTGCACAGTATTAGAAAGGTATTTTATGAAGGAAGTAGAGCTAGAACTGTTCTGCAGGTCATCATTCAGTTGACATAACTAATTGCTTTCCCCCTTCTCCCACCAAGCAATCTACAGCTTCTTTCAAAACGCACTTTTCTTCCCCCCCCCCCCCMMAACAAGCACAGTCCTAGAAGTAACAGACGTATATTTAATGCATAACACCAGCTCTTCCTAAGAGATCCATTTTATGCACTAAATCCATGTTTGATCTGCAGTCCTCCTTATGTTTCAAGGTAAATGCATGTTTGTGTACATATGCATTTTTTCCTTCATGTGTATCTCAATGTATCTGCAGGTTCCTTTGTGATTGGCTGTGTGCAGTTTCCCAGCATTAAAAAAGGCAGACCTCCCCAAATGCAGGTTTAAGACCTTTAGAGCTCCTATGCAGACCTCTGCTATTTGAGGTAGCTGCGTAACTGGAGGTGATACAGCACTTGGAGCCAGAGGGTAGTTACATTTCCTCCTTGGAGTCTTCACCCAGTTTCAGTTGCTTCACATTTTTGACTTCTTGTCCACTTTGATTTGCCAGCCACTTCCACTCTTGCTCATTCTTCCTGCATCTCATCTCCTTAGCCTCTCTATTCTCTTGTCCTCAGGTTCTTTTTGAGGTCTGTCTCTTCACCATTTCCTATGCCTTAGCAGTTCTGTTCCCTCAGCTGTTTACCCATTTTTTCCATCCAGTTTTAGTTAATTGGCCCTCAGTTGTCATCCCTGCCTTTCCTCGACTTCGAAGGGAAAAACCACATTTTTTCTCTCTCCTCCCAGTCTCAGCAGAATTGTTGGCACAGTCTAGTCCCATTTCTCACTTTGACCCATATTTGTCCATCTGCCTGTATACTGGATAATCTTGTTCCCCACATAGTTTGACAATATTATCAAGAGCCTTAAAGATGTCTGCTTTCCATTCCAGTACCTCATTGTGCTCAGGCTTAGAGTGTTCGTTACAGACTTCCTCTCCACAATTCTGGTCTTGCTTAAGCAATCTTTGCCGAAGATACACAGTCTCATCAGTGCTAGAAACTAAGAGGATCACTCATAATTAGTGAGAGTATCTATTTCTATGATTTTCCTCTGATAAAAATTTTGGATGTTTTTACATTAGTTTGGTCACATTTAGTGAGAGAGTAAGGGTCAAAAGTTGCATCCCACAAATATGTCCTACCAAACTGCAAGTTCTGTGAGTGAGTGTTTTTAAGACGAGCATAATGTTTTTCCTGTTGCCTTTTTAGTCTCAGAAGTGGCCAGAGAGTTTTGACTAAATATTACGGAAGCATTTATAATTTAGGTATATGTTATATGGAGTTTTAGCCTAAATTTTTGTGACTCAGAAAATCTACAAGGAACTGAATCTATATGGAAGTCTTTTTAAGTGGAACACGTTCATGTACCTTAGCTGTTACTGCCATGCTGGTAAAACCCTTGGTGTGGACTTAACTATGTTATCAACAGAGAGCTTTTGTCAACATATTTTAGGCAGGGTTCAGCTCAAGACTGTCATTAAATTTAAGATCTCCACGTGGGCATATCTACCTATGAGCTGAGTGTTTAAATTCCAATTATAGTCATTGGAGATCTAGTTAGTACTGTCAGTGGAGCCTGAAAACGCACACCCCCTGGCTGGGCTACTGAATCAGTCACAGCAACTCCAGAGAGCTTAAACACTTGGCTCATTCGCGGACACTTAAATTTAGATGCTGAAATTGAGATGTCTTCATCTCAGACCTTGTGTCATTTGGAGACATAATGTAACTGTATCAGCAGAAAATTCTCTGTGTCAGTGCGTTTCTATTAAATGGCTCTGCCAGTAAATTAGGTCAAGCTAGCTGTAGCAGCAGAGATTCTCTAGCATAGACGTAACCTATAGAATTCACAAACCACTTCAGAATCCTTACATATGATTTAGGAACATAAGAGCTATGCTGCATCAGACAGAAAGTTGATTTCATCCCAGTACTGTGTCTTCAGTAACAGATGCCTAGAGATGATGATCATTAAGCAGCAAGCGTGTAGCAATGTTTCCCACAATTATTTTTTCAAGCCTCCAACAATTTGTGGCTCAGCCTGTGCTCTGCTAACAAAAGAAATGTCTACACATGGCTCTTAAGACCTTTGGAGCATGAATCAAATGGAATGGATAAAATAGTCTGAATCTGCCAAAAAAGCAACCTCAAACCAAAAATTAATGATTTCTTCCTGAAGTTACTGATGCTGAAACCTAATAACCAGAATTTAAATTATCTCTAGCATTATTGACTTTGTCGCTGTTAACTGTGGTAACTGAAGAACAGGCTCATGTGCCCTTCTGACACTGTGGGTATTAGATGAAAATTAAGAGAATGGTGAGTTGTTAGGTGTAGGAAGTTCAGATACACTCAGAATGCTTATTTTATCCTAAGCCTTGTAGGAAGTAGAGAGGTGAATTAAAAAAAACAACTTTTCTTCGTAGCAAAGACAGAGTCTGTAGAGGAAGATATATGCATGCAGTTACTCAGCTCACTTACTTAATGGTGAGGAGAATACAACTTTAGGGCACATTAAACCCTTCTGTGGGATTTATGAATAGACAGGCTTTTGGGAACATTCAGATCATATGAAGAAGGGTTTATGGGCCATAAGGTTTGCATGTTTTCCTCCCAACTATCTCAGATATCAAATAAAAAAATATCATTTACCCTTACCAAACTTGTTTCTGTATATGATCAACATATTACAGTTATTACTAAAACCCCAGCAAAACAGAAATGTTTCAGTGTTCCAATTTTAATACGCCATCAGCAACATCTATTTAACCTTTTATAAAGGTGAAGAAAAGAGTCAACAAGTGGGAAGGAGAAACAAAGCAGTCACTTTATCGGAGCCTGAAATCTCCACGTTGAAAGTAATTTCTTCTGCTGTCTTCCCTGTTGACATGTCACTAGTCACACATGAAAGAGTCACTAGTTGTTCATCATCAGTAGTATTTCTTCCCCTTTGTTCCTTATTCCTGTGTAGTTATGGGGCAGGTAGTTACAGGTGGAGTGTCTGGGCAAGAATTCTGCATTAGAAGACAATCTTTTTCAGTCAAGGGTTGAATTTTGCCAAATTGCATCTATTCTCAGTGTCTATGTTTTTTCACATAATTCTGGAAACAAAACTTGATAGTTTGTTTCTACTGTTGTGATTTTCTTTTAAGATTTCTTTAAGAGTGCTCAGAGCTTGAGGTGGACACTGTGGTAATGTTTGCTTATAGGGTTTCCTCAGTTAAGAACGTTTTAATTTTATGCTACAATGGTAGAAAACAAGACAAAATTGGATTAAATCAATCTGAAATTTAATTTCTTTGCTTTTGGTGCATGCTGAGGATTCATGAACAAAAAATTACTGATATCTGAATTACACGTTAGAAGTCTAAATCACTTCCAAATGTGCGGCATAATGAATATCAAATTCAACAGCTAGAAGACAATTTCCATTACTCCTGAAAATTAATATGATTGAGTAGCTTTTCTAATCAATAGTTTGATGGGAAACCACTTACTCTTTTTTTTTTTTTTTTTTGCCATTTTGTTGTAACTTAATTGTTTGTAGTACTTAAAACAAAACATTGGTTTTGATGTTAGAGGTGCTAACGATGATTAGTGTCTATAAGCAATATAGAGCTTTTTTCCAGATCATAGATTAATCAGTAAAGATTACCAGGACTACCAGAAAACATGCTTCATTAACTACTGTTTACACTAAAGTTTTTCCGAGGTCTCATTAGTGACAGGATGTTAAGGTCCACTTCTTCCCCCAGTATAGGTTAGTTTGTATGATAGCAGTTTTAAGTAGCTAAACAGTCTGAAATATAAATTGCTCATACAGATAATAGATTATGTTGTTTAATACAGGACAGATTAGTTGTATGTTTTTTATGGGGCACTATCATAAAATTAAAATTGCTCATGGTAAACAGTAGTTTTCTCTAATGACTCTTGTAAAGCTACATAAGTTCATAATCAGTGAAAAAGTTTTGTGTTTTTGCTTGAAATAAATTTTTGTATACCTGATAGGAATATTTAATTTTATTGTACTAATCAGACTGCAACTAAGCTTTTATTCCATGTCTGTGTTTTAATCTCTGATTTGTGTCTGCCTCCTAATACAGTTGTTTCTTACGTGTCCGCTTGCTGAGACAATATAATAGAATTAATACTGTAATGTAATTCTAAGGGCAATAAAATCATGATAAAATATGACTTCTGATTCGCTTTAGTGCTATCTGGATAAAAGCCCGCATTATAATGAACATATGCATCATTTCTTTATTTGAATTTACTTTGTGTTTTCAGATATATCTTCAAAGTACAGGGCAGTAGAGAAGTTGATGTTGCAATAAATGTTTTCTAGATACTTTTTTGATGTGGGAAAGAGTCAACAGTAAGCTTTTCCTCATGTCCCCATTTTAGAGCTTGGCCTTCAGTTTCCATTAAAGTCAATAGCAATTGTGGTGTTAGCGGAGTTTCCAAGCCGTAACTAGTCTTTTTATTCAGTTGATTTCAGTGCAGTTACGATTCTAGTACGTCAGTATGAGTTCTTGTCTTTAAGAATTTTTCCTTGTAGTTTCTGCTGTTTTACTTCATGATGGATGCACTTTGAATCTGATTTTTGAAAGAGACTAGGACGTAAGTGTTGGAAATAAGCTGCGACTAGGCACTCAAGTGGCCAGTTTTGGGTGGACGTACCAATGGCGGTAGAATGTCAGTTTGGCGTTTCCTTGGTGTTCCTTTTAAACATTGAAGGTAAAGCAAATGAGCAGTTCTCTGCACTATGATTTGGGAAGAGACAAATATGTACAAATGCAGCTGCCTGTGCATCAGCTAAGAGCTTGCATACAGCGAAGGAATCCCCACCAGAGAGTCATAGCAGCTTTCCACTGCTTTTGTCCTATTAGCATCAAAACAGAAAAAGGAATGGGATTACGGTCTGCCCAGCTCCTGGCCCAGGCCAAGATTTCTTGCTCGTGTTGGAGCAGAGTCATGGTCAGCCTCAAAGATCGGTGGATCTGGTCAAGCTGAGGACTCTTCGTGCTGAAAGAGCCTTCACTTACCCAGCTACCTGTGTCTCATCGTTCTTGTTCTGAAAAGTTTACACTCAGGAGCACCAGGGAATAAGAGTAAGAAAAGTGAAGGTGACATCAGTATGTTCCTGTGATGATAGAGAAGTGCTATACACACAACTCAAAGTTCACCCTTTCGTTGTCAGTAGTTGCCTTGTTTTTTCATGGTGTCAGACAAAAGTGGGTTTTGAGAGACTGAAATAGCCCACGTGATACTGACAGAACCAGCTGCCATTTTTCTTTACTTAAAAAAAAATGTTTACTGTATTTATAACTTTGTGAACGTTTTAATGTATTTTAGAGAAAGTATTTGGAAGCAGCAGTATTGAAGCTGATATGTTTGTCACATGGGTTAACGTTACCATGTGGCTAGGGAATTTATGATGAACATAGGGAAGATGACATGAGACTAATTCTGCCTAGAAAAATCAGGCGATGATTTCTTATGGTAACTGGAAAGGAGAAGGTGATGGATCAAGTTACCTTGAATCTTCTTTTAACTTGCTTAGTTCCTTCTTTTACATTTTGTTTGTATGACAATGTCATGTTTGAACTAATAGGATTGGTGAATAAAGAGAATTTCACAATGAAAATTGAAAGAACATGTAGCCATTTCTTTTCAAAAAAGAGCAATCCTGTTCTGTCTGTGTGCAGTAATCAGAAAGATGTGAGAGAAAACATGAAAAAGAGAAGGCAGAAGATGATGTGGGCAGTTTTAAATGACAGAAATGACAGTAGTAAAAAACAGTGAAAATATGGATGGGATTGAAGCTTTTTTGCCATGGGCAAATGCGCAGGGAGCTTGCTGAAGAACATACTTGGTAACCAGTGAAGGAGTTTTTAACTCTGCTAACTAAAAAAACTTCATAGTGTCATAAAGCTACAGAGACAGTTCATTATGTATTCGTAGGATCTTCAATAAACTCTATGTTATTAAAGCATAGTTTTTTCTGTAGGACAGGATTTTAAAATTTTTTGGATCCACAAAAAAAAAAAAAAAAATCTGCTTCCATTAACAACTTGCATTTTCCTGTACCTATCCTTTGAAAACTCTGATTCAGGTTMCATCCCCTTCACATAACTCCTTATTTTGTACTCATGTTAATGAAACTGAAAACTCCATATTGTCTTTCTCTCTTGTTGTCTTCATACTGCGTGGTAAAGACAATTGTATTATTGGAAATGTGATTTATTCCTTCCTTCCACCTCCTACAGACCTGATGGCACATTTTAGCAAGAGAGTACTAAAGTAGCATTTGTTCTTGATTTTTATTTAGCAGAGTTTTTAAACTTTTTAAATTCATATACTTTTGCCATGCATATACTTTTTTCTTTATGAAGGTCAGTCAGTTTTAATAGCTGCATACTTGTTCTTCTAGGGTCATAGCATGTGGCCTGTTTTCAGGGAAGTTTTGGCTCCTACTGCTGGAAAAGGAACTCTTCTAATCAGCAGCTGTTGCCAAAATATCCCTTTGGGCATTTATTTCTTCAGACTGCTTTATCTATCTTATAAATTCAGCAAATGTTGATATTCTGTGCTTTTTATTTGCTTCAGATGATATATACCACATTGTTTTTAAAGCATGTGTTTTACTTAGCTGCCAAATGCTTTTCATTGCCAATGTAGTTTCGCAGATGGGTTTGAAGGGTTCAATTAAATATAATTTGGGTTTCCATTTTTCTTCCGGCATCTTTATATGATTCCTTAAATCAACATCAGTGTTTTTCAGGGCTTTACTGTTATCCCATATTCTGCTTGTTTCGAATAATCAAATTTACACCATTCATTTGTGTAGTGTTTGGAGAAAGGTATGTTCTAAACCTGCTTATAGGCTTATTATGTACTATTGTTGACCTGTGATTTTGAAAAACAAATGAAACATTTTAAAATGATGTTAATATTGCTGTATAATCCATCTTCATTATTTCCTATTTTGAGTAAAAGTTTTCTCTTTGAATATTTGCAATTTCCCCCCTAATTTTATCTTCCATTAAATATTCTTTTTTAAGGGTTACTTCTGGGACCCAGTGAAGTCTTTGAATACCTCCTTGATGGACATTGTTTGGACCCTAATTTTTCCTAAGTTCCTATTCTGAAAGTTTTCTTCTTGAATAATATCCTTGAAAACATTATGTTCTGCCAGTAAGAGCAGAGATTTAGCTATAATCTTGGGCATCTGAATAGGATATATGAGTGTTGAGCGCAAAATGATGCCATGGCTTGTACAGTGTTGTACTGTTGCAGTTATGAAGCTGGAAACCTCAGGCTATATTTTCTTGACCTGGTATCTGAACTCTATGACTTAAACTCAACAGCATTCTTAATGAGTGTTCGGTAATACTTGGTTTCCTAAAATGAGGTTTTTGTTACTGGTTGTCAGTCCTTAAGCTTAATGATTATTGTTACCTTTTTCACCTGCTTCAGGAATTCCATTAAATTGTTTGCTTATCTTCACCCTGCATTCTGGCTAGTAAAGAAACAGAATGCATCTTTTTCATCCTTAAAGTAGATGTTAGAGACACAGGTAGAGGTGAGAATTCTTGCAGACCAGAAGACTGTAGCACAAAAACTTGGCAGTAGCTATCCATAGTGAACTGTGTTAATTTCTGCACATAAATGTTTTATCTTTTTACAGTGCAGGTGTATTTTTCTAGCATAAAATAATATTTCCTTGTCACTGTCCATGAGCTGCTGTGCAAGCAGCTCTTTTGCTAAAGATGTTAATTTTATCTGGTTTTAAGAATATCAGCTTAGATGTTAATACAGACAGCTTTGTTACTCGTATATTCAGGTAGGTTGTTTTTAATGCCTGCAGACTTGTAGTAGCGTAGCGTTATTTTATGCCTAATTTCAGGCCAAACTTTGAAACATAAAAGAATTATGGTAATAAATATTTTCTGTATTCTAAGAACTAAGCAAATATAGTGTAAAACTTCCCTTCGTTTTGGAATATGCTTCTATCTAGATTTTACTTGTCACTTGATCTAGTAAACAAGCATGCCAATCTTAGTATTAAAGTATACATTTTATTATGAAAAATGAGGGTCGCTGAGCTCAGCTGTTGCTTTACATTATGTATGTCTCCCTATGAGCCACTGACCTGCTTTTTCTTAAATTTACTCCACATCTTACAGTGTTGTGCTCTATCCTTAAAAAGTACTGTTGCCTTGGTGAAAAAGTGCAAAAGCATGTTACAGTGCTTCAGGGATTTTAACGAGATCCAAGAAAGTAAAAAGACTGATTAAGTGAATCAGAAAGGTGTGGGTGATATTTTATAAGCAGGCTGATGGAATCTGTTCCCTCTTGAATAAAGAATTGGAGGGTTATTGGGTAATTCTTTGAGAATTCTTTACAAATGTGACTATGGCCTCTAATTATAATTGTGTATTTATGACTTCTGAAAGTTTGCTTGGTGGTGATATTTGTGTAACATCGAAATAAGAGATGAGAAAGAGGTGCTAGATTATGTAATGCATTATCCTCCCAGAGAATGAATCGTTTCATACGACACATAGTGTTGCATATTTTTGGTAAGACATTATTATCAGAAATGTAGAATAGAAGTGAAATACAATGTGTACAGTTTTACATTGAAGTATCTAGAGATACATGATTTTTAATTACAAACCTAGTACCAACATGTTATGGTCTGCCTTTTGTTATTCAGAATAAATCACCAAGCCTTTTTACAGAGGATGTGAGTTACACAACACACACAAACAAAATGCTTCTTCCTGGCAAGAAGAATACAAATCATCAGAGCATATTTATTTGGGTTTTGCTAAACATTTTAAGATGTAAGGATTTGAGAGTGCCACTGGAAGCCACTTGTTCCTTCATCTTCAGTATTAACTCCCTTCTGCTGACCTTGATGGTTGTATGTTAAATGAGGCTGGGGAACTGATCTGGCTGAAAATGAACTGAGAAGAAAAAAAAAACAAATTTTTTGCATGATTCCTGTGTTTATTTTTCAGCGATGTGCATATTGTAAGCACCTTGGAGCCACTATCAAATGCTGTGAAGAGAAATGTACCCAGATGTACCATTATCCCTGCGCTGCTGGAGCAGGCACATTTCAGGATTTCAGTAACTTGTCCCTCCTTTGTCCAGACCATATTGATCAGGCTCCTGAAAGATGTAAGTACACTATATTCAAATGAGATGATTAATACCAGTTATGACATAAATTAGTTGCATATTTTAAACTGTGGTGGTTATATCCTTAACCCAAATCCCATGCCAGAAGTGCAGAGTATCCTGTAAGAAGCCTAATTTTGCTTGAATAAGCTTAGTTTTAGCATGTGATTGACTCTGTTGGAGTCATTGAAACTCTTGTTTTGTAGAATTGAGCTTTTATGTCTCAAGTATCTGAGATTTTTCTGGATTTCTGTAAATTAAAAAGTCTATTTTATTTTCTAAAGTTGTTTGCTAGATACTCATTTTAAACTCATACATTTGAATATGCAAGAGAAGTAGAATTGCTGCTGTAAAAATTTAGACTTGCTTGATTCTTTCTGAAACAGTCTACTAGGATATGAATATTTCTTGATAATGTTAAAAATTATGTGGATTCCAGTTGTTACATCTAAAAGCTTAGTTATGCTCCAGCTTGTATTGCACCTCCCAGATTATCATATGATTAAAGATTTTCCATTGTAGGCAGGATACTTCATTTTGTAGATAACTGATGTATTGCAGTATGGTAAATCCTATTTTCTTGTTACCTTTCCCTTACAGTTTTTAAGGAAGACTTTGTTGCACACCATTTAGTTCATACTTTGCAGTGTAGTCTGTTCAAACATTTCTAAAGTTTTCTTTCACCATTTAGTATAACTTCTTCAAACATTGGCTTTTAATAGTGAAGAGCCCTGTGCCTGGGTGCGCTTTTACTGCTCTCAAGTCAGGTTGACTGCYGTAAGTAGTGGGAGGCAGAGCCAGTGCCGCTGCTCAGATACTGTCTTTGCTTTTCACTGAACACAATTTTAGTGTAGAACAGTGGCACTTTCAACTTCTTACTTACCATTTTGCATTTTTGAATTTGGGGAAAGGAAAAAGGAGAGGTTAGAGCTCTATTACATATTTAAATCTCTTGAACATTCGTCTATTAAATCTATTAGACTGCAAAACAAAACATGAGAATGTAGGTGAGAGGAAAGCTCCTTAGCTGAACAGGTTAGCTGTGCCAGAGAGGGCTAGCCTGCCGTGAAGAGAGTGCTGTAAGCAGAGGTGGGTGATAATTTGTAGGATATTCTTTCTTTTAAGTGCCTGTGTGTTTTCTTGAAGTAATTGCTGAGGTGATTACATCCCTTACCATTTGGAGTTGAGTTACTAGGGTCAAATATTGGGCATGAATGTGTTTTGATGTGCTACTAGGTAATCTGTAGCACTTCCCAGGACATGAGGAGCGTTAGGGTACTCCTCAGTATTCTCACTGCCCAGCTACTTGCTGAGGCTCAGTGTTTTCATGTCTTAAAAGTTTGGAAGCAGTTTCTAGCAGAGGAACCCTGTAGTCTAACATCCTTTCAGTGGTACACTTCCAGTGAACTCTCCTCAAGTTTGAAATGTAAATGTTTTAAGATATTATTCCTTTGATGTTAGCAACTGCGCCAAATGCTCATCTCCTCTGTTATTTTGACCAGTAATTAATCGTGTCCTCACTGTCCAGTTCAGTTCTGCATCCCCTTACATCAGATCTGTGCTGCCTGTGCTTCTTCAGCCTCCTCTTCCCCAGAGCACCCTGAGAAGCCGCGTGTGCAGCAGGCGAGGGAGCTGTCGCACCGGGAGCTCCCCCTCGCAGGTGCAGAGGCGATGCTGCTCGCAGGGTGAGGGGGGAGGAGAGCGCAGCACTTTCCAGAGCTGCCCCAGAACTGCTCCTTATCTGCTTTTTCTCCCTTTCCCGGGCACRGCAGGAGGTGGGGTGGGAGAGCTCCGTGGCTGTCCTGGGCTGGCCTTCGGTGCCTTGCACACCGGGTGCTGAGAGCGCTCAACGGTCGCAGTTGCTTTACAGCTGGCAAGGAGAAGCTCGCAAGAGGGTTGGAGGTCTTTCCCCTTGCGAGACCGGCCTGTCTGCTCTCACCTAAATTCTTCACTAGCTGGGAAGCAGCCATACTGTTCATGCTCCCAGCCAAGCAAGACAGCCAGGGCTTAAAACCTCCCTTCACTTCAGGCATGATTCAGAGAGTCTGCAACCCCAAACTAGGATAAGAGTCCTGTGCTCAGAGGAGACATTTTTACTTGTCTTCATTGCCCTTCTAACCGGGTTGTGTTCTTTTCTGTACATCGGATGTCTTGTAAAATTCTACATTTTTACCTTCCTGAAGTAATTTGTAAAGCAAGTATAATAACAGCTGTAGGAGTCTGTTAAAATTATAAATACAGTATTTATTTGTTTGTTCAAATTGAATTGTGGAGAGAAAAAAACAGAACTGTGTTTCATCCCAGTCTGTTTTCTGAATGGTCAGTTGTTAAATTGATTGAAGTAAATATATATGAAAATGAAGCCGTGAATATTTAGGAGATAATATTGTAGGAATTTCAAGGTGTTTGCTATACTATAATAAGAGCTAACTCATTTTTTTTAATATATATACAATATATGCAAATATACACACAGAAGATAAAGCCAAGTAACATAATTAAAGTTGCAAGACGAAGCATATATAAATCAAAGATGACAGAATTAAGATTAGTTTTCTCTTTGACTCTTAACTCTTTCGCTGTTGCTCAGACTCTTCCTTCAGGTGTAGGTTTCTCTGCTTGGTGTAAGCTGGCTCCAGCAGAGGGAGCATTGGGAGCACGGGAGGGGGAGAGGCTCTCCCTGCCTGCCACTCTGCAGGCCACCACCTCAGAGGTCCCCACTAGCTTGGAGAAAAAACTGCAGGAAAAGTCCTGATCAGTCCCTGAAGCCCTGGGGTAGAACATCTTTCAGGCAATGTGCCAGACAGTGTTTCGTGAGCAGTCATCATTTGTAAGAAGGGTGAGATGAGCGTGGTGTAATTTCCAGAGAGTTTAGCTGTGCAATTGTAGTACTACTACTCAACAGATGTAAATGAGATTTAATTGTAAAAGCCACATTTTTATAGGAAGGGCAAAACATACCTCTTGGATATCAAGGAAATATTTTGTCTTCTTGATGTTATGCTTCTGATTCAGATGTGGAGAAATCAGAGCTCCATAAAACGACTTTAAGGGGTTTTCTTGGTATGGATAAAGCTATGAAGTCTGTATGAAGTCTTTATTTACAGGTTTATAAATATGGATATACAGTAGGACTAGCTTAAAGAGTGTATTAATTTAAAGATGCGTGTTCATACTYCTCTGTTTTTAGACCATCAGTGGTGCACAGCAAAGTTAGTATTTTTCTTTTTTCTAATTACTACGTGGGAAGAATTTACTAAGACTTGTCTTCTGGCAGTTTAGTTCAAATTGATAGGCTTGCCTTGCTTACCCTAGTTCAAGCTAGAGCAACCATATTGCAAACATTTGAGCTAAACAGTAGTTTCCGATCTGTTAGGAGCTTTATTTTGTACTTTGTCCAGATAAGAATAGGTCCTATAGCTTTCAGTTTTATACTGGGGAGAATAGAATAAACTTGTTTCTTTTGGTAAGACCTGAGTAAAATTCACAATGCATGTAGTTTTGTTATRAGATAATGAATTGAATACATCAGAAAAACGGATGAAAGGAATATATATTAATTATATTAAATTTGAATTTCGTAAGAATGATCAGGTTCTGTATACATAAGAGCCATTAAAGAATTTCGTAGTTTCGTTTAGTCCGTTGAGTTGTTCATACTTTTGAATTGAACAATAATGGGAAAATAATTTATTCCTTTGTAGCAAAGGAAGAAGCAAATTGTGCAGTGTGCGACAGCCCTGGAGACCTCTTAGATCAACTTTTTTGTACTACTTGTGGCCAGCATTACCATGGGATGTGCCTGGACATACAAGTTACACCTTTAAAAAGAGCAGGTTGGCAGTGTCCTGATTGCAAAGTGTGCCAGAACTGCAAGTAAGTGAGAACTGAATGGCTTGGGGATGATGGTCCTAGATTTATGTTCTGCAGTTTTAAGACATCTATTCTATTAACTACTTTTTTGTTGTTCTTTTTCCCCAAAAAAATAGATTGCTTGCCCAGATATGTCTGGTCTGATACTACAATAATTCAAGTAATTGATCAAATTCCAGGGTTTGGGATCTTTCTTCTAAAAGAGCTGAGCTGGCATTCCAGCACACTACTTCTGCAGAGTTGTCATCATTATGGCAGGTTCCAAAGAGCAGCAAAAGTTTGTGATTTCCTCCTTTTGTTCAGGAGGGATTTTACTCAAATGTTCCACATTAACAAATCAGTTTAATGTAATGCTATTGGAGTCTGGGAACTCGAGCTTTTTACTCAGCTGACAGTTCATCCATACATGTACCGTAAACTGGCTGGACTACTACATTAGGTTGTCTCTTCTGTTTCATAGTATTTTTCAGAGGCAGTTGATGAGTTGTTGTGAAAACAAACTTACAGCTTAGTTGAGCAAAGAAAAAAGTGACGTGATTGTCCATGGTTGACTTACTAAGCCGGACAAGTATTGAGACAATAAAACAATAATTGTTTCAATATTACAAGGGTTCAGTGAGAAAACTAGGACCACTTGTACACTTGTTCTCATAAAATCTAATCTGATGGGCACTTCTTTTGCTTGCTTGTTTTTTTACGGGCTTACAAGAAAAGAAATAAAGATCAGTTTTAGTCAGATCAGCTGGGACAGTTWGAGGGAATAACCTTTTCACTACTGCTTCATGTACCTGATCAGTCAGTGCTCTGTGATTTCACAAGTAGAACACTGGGTAATTGCCAATATTCATATTCGCTCGCTATAGAGAGGATTGTTCCGTGATCATACACAGATGATAGTAAATGTCAGCATTGAGGTTTAAATAGTGAGGCACATTCTAGAGAGTATACTTAAAAGAGTTGTACAGAGTAATTACAGTATTTGCTAACAAACCCTCTCTCTAGTAAAAAAAGTAGAAGAAAATCTGATGTTTTTATATCTATTACTTTATGCAGTATGACAGTTTTATGACAGTGTTGAAGAACAGTATTTTAAGGATGCAGACAGATAGCATACTACTTCTTAAAATAACAGCTCTCACAGGTAACGAAGCTACATCTAGTTTGTAATGCCATACATTCTCTTAAATTCTTTTCAAGCAAATCTTGTTGCATACTCATTCATTGAATTAATTTAGTTGAACCTAAGGCAGCACATAATACCTTCAGGTATTACCAAAAATATTTGGTCTCATCTTCAGCAAATATATTTTATCACTGAATTTTGGAACTCTGTAATCTGTGTAAGAAAATTAAAATCTCTTGCTTTAATATTTGTCTTGTTTTTTCCTGTAACATTTGTCTTGTTTTTGCAATCATATTGGTTGACACTGTAGGAATTCTCTTGAACAAGCCCTCAGAGATGATGGCTTGTTTTCTTTTTTGGAAGAAACACAGTCAGGCTGTGTGTAGGAACAAGTAGAATTGTATGTTCTTTTCAGAAAGAAAGCACAGTATTTCATTTTTTGAACTAATTTCAGTACAGAAAGGCCATTAAATTACATGCATGTATGTAGATGAAAATGAGCTGATTTCTGGAAATCATAATGGTTGCACAGGCTCAGTAATTTTTGAAGTAAACATAGCATACTTGATTCATACTTAAATATGAATTTAAGGGCATCATTTTTGGACTTACTTGCAGATGATGTTCATATATTTTAATGTACCCAGTTATCTTCCTTTCTAATTAGACTTCTCATTAAGCAGATTTTTAACAGCTAAAATGATTTTTTTTTAATATCATTATTGTTATTTTTCTTAGACATTCTGGGGAAGACAACAAGATGCTGGTGTGCGATACATGTGACAAAGGCTACCATACTTTCTGTCTACAACCAGTTATGGACTCTGTACCAACAAATGGTTGGAAATGTAAAGTAAGTTGAAAGGTTTCCACCATTATCACTGTAGAGGTTGAAATATTGTTATCCTCATTATGCTGTTCTGTATTCGTCGCTGACTGCTGTTACTGTTTAACTTACTGTGACCTTGCAATTTCTGAAGGAATCCCACTAGTATGTAGTCATGTGGCTCTATGGCTGTTCCATGCAGCAGCTTAAACATCTTATATAGGACAATAAAGCAGTCAGTATATGGGAAAAGGGAAGAGAAGGATCCAGGTGGAGTGGATAACCTTTACTTAATGACAGCTGCTCTCATGAACTGATGACAGCAGTGCTACAGTGTATGCAAAGTAGTATATGTATTTATCCATGAGCTACCACTTCTTGCTTGCTTGAACAGTAGTTCTGCAACTCAGGGTTCCTTTGCACTTGAGGAAGGCAGGATGAGTTTGATGGCAGTTCTGTGAAATACCATAATTAACAACTAAATTCTTGTGATCTCTAGAATTGTAGAGTATGTGCTGAATGTGGCACACGAACAAGTTGTCAGTGGCACCATAATTGTTTGGTATGTGACAGTTGTTACCAACAGCAAGACAACTTACCTTGTCCATTCTGTGAAAAACTGTGCCTCCAAGACTTCCAGAAAGATATGTTGCATTGTCACATGTGCAAAAGGTAAGAAGCCTTATATTTGTTAAATTGTACTAAAATACCTAAAGTGCATGGTGAGCGAGTATGATATTTGTGTGAAGAATGTTGACTGTGATCTACAATGCTGTTGTAACTTGGTGTGCGACATCTTGTTCCTTCATCCTTAAATACAGTGGACAAATATCAGTCTTATTTTAATCTTAGCAAATAAGTGGGAATTGGCAGTTACCTGTTCTTTTGCTAGTGAGGTGTACAGTGAAATATACTCTACTGCTGCTCCTCATATTATATCTATTTTGTGAGTAAACAGACCAGAAGAGTCATCATCATTTCTATAAACACTAGTATTTAAAATTTTGTAATGTATATTGATTATGTAAGACTGTTGAATAAGAGAGTTTGTTGCAGTGGTCTCCATTTGTTAAATTTTCAAATAGGTATTCTGTTCAATTTTATATGT
The DNA here is from genome assembly GCF_003343005.1 of Rhea americana. NCBI lineage: Eukaryota > Metazoa > Chordata > Aves > Rheiformes > Rheidae > Rhea > Rhea americana. Next base: position 1,499,191 of record NW_028186612.1, read on the forward strand.
TATGCTATGCAAGTAATGAGAACCTTTGAAAGTGTAAACTCTTTGATATACACTACTATTGTATCTTGCTATACAACATCTTGATATTGCTATACATATTGTGGTATCTGACTGACTTTAGAGGTAGTTTAGGTCTTCATTTTTGAATTGGTTCAGTGCTTGACATACTGATACATTATTTTTATTTCTTCAAGAAGCTCCTGAATAAAGTACTGGTTGAAATACTTCATTTTCCTGACGGAGTGAAAAACAGTGCTATTTTACATTGATTCTTACCAGGATATTTTGTACTTTTATTGTTAAAATCGTAGTCACACTAAATTCATCTTACCAGGTGGATTCATATAGAATGTGACAGATCTCCAGATAGTGAATTGGAATCTCAGTTGAAAGACTACATCTGCACTCTTTGTAAACAAGGAGAAGGGGATCAGATTCAATCATGTGATGTAATGGACACTTCTGAACTCATTCCTGAACCTGACAGTATAGCAGGTAGGATGCATCACCAGTTCTCTTTGTACATAGTCTCCATATTTCCAAAATACTAGTTTCATATAAAAATATCTCCAGCTGTCTCACTAAGTCCTTTGTGAACGAGCCACTCATATTCCACTCTGGAGTTCAACCATTCCTTTATATAGCAGTAGCTTCTCAGGCAATCCATGTAGGAGCTGTCTTCTCAATGTACTTTCTAACCCTCTGGCTTCAGTATCCTGTACTAGAGAAATCTGAAAATAAGCCCCTTTATGGCAGCTCTCAACCTTGCAGGTTCCCAACTTGTAGTTGCAAATTGTCTAGGTTTTTCAGATCTGGTAGTTAGGTTCATAAACATACTCCTTTAATAACTGTCTTGAGGGATTCATGTCTACCATGCACATTCCTGGTAAATATTTGTGTTTTTCTTTTTCTTCCCTCCTATTTGTCAAGCTTGTATTGCCCATTCTCCTCACTGTGTCCAGATAGGACACGGCAATGGAAGCTAGACTGTGTTCAAGGGTCAGGTGTATTTAACAGAACAGCTTTTAATCAAAACAAAATGTGATTGGTCATCTTGTTTCTGAGTGCTTCTTGTCTAAATAGGCAAGAGAAATGAAAGGGACACTGGAAAAGCGAGAAGTATTTTTTTTGAAATTACTCAATAACATCATGGAAGCACAGTCTGTAGATCTGGATCCAGTGGGGCATGGACTTAATGAAGTTTCAGGTGAATGCCTATGTGTATTTCACACCACGTAGATAGTAACTACAGTCATGCAACCTGAATTCCCTAAGAGAAATATAATTGTAGATAAATTTGGAAACAAACTGAAATCTAGCAGATTAAATGCACTGTCACTACCATGTGCATTTCTGCTGTCTGAACAACAATACCTGTGTGTTGATCTTCTGTTAAAAGAAATCAATAGCTCAGTTGCTTTTGCTTGTGTGTTAAAACTAAAGTTGTGCGTAAACAAATCATTCTCTTTGACGTTACTCAGTATAGTTTAGTGTATACTAAAAAGATCCTGGAGAAAGTGCAGTAACAGTAGATATATAAGTGAGTGGAAGAAGTTTATCAGTGGACATATACACCAAGTTAGAACGTAGCAGCCTAAATCTTTGAAGATCACTTCTATTGTGAACGGTTAGTAGAAGCTGTTGGACTCTCAGACAGTATATTCAGAGCATTTAGGAAAAATCCAATATCCAAAACTCATACTGAGTATACTCGCAATCTTCTTCAGGAATCACTTTTGAATAAACAGCATTTATTTGAAATGCAAAAGTTTTGAGTAGTATTTCTATTATTATTTATAGCTAGCAGAAGCACTGATGATCGTGCTCTTTTCCCCAAGGAAGAATAGGGCTGTTATCTCAACTACTAGGAGTAATCTGCAGCTATTATATGAGTACAGCCATGCAGTGTTTTTTGCCCAAGAGAGCACTTTTGTACATTAAACTCAGATTTGGAGCCAATCTAAGTGATCATTTCCTCAAAGTTAAAATACCACTTTAGAGTTGGCAGAGTCTGAGAGCAAATTTTTAGGTGCCAAAAGTGGCATCACCTAATAGTTCCTGGCTTTTTGAACTTTAAAAAGGCTTTCCTGAATAGAAAGCTATATTCATGTGTCTATTTTCTTTTCTTGTGCTAACATYCATGGAGGATCAGTTCCTTTTGATTTAATGTTTATTATATACTTTGATTTTCATGCTGCTACTTTGTCTGTTGCATTTTAATGAATTCCCTTAACTGAAAAAGCTTTCTAAATGGGAAAAAACGTGCACTTCCTGTTTCTGTGCTCTTTAATGATACTGTCAGCTGAAGGAGTACTCAGTATTGCCTTTTCCATGCAACTTCCTTTCTTTAACATGGAGAAACTCACAGATAAAGGTATGCTAGTTCTATAGAGTTATATTTTTCATGTTGTTGGAGCTGAACAGATGGGTTGAAAAATCAGCATTCCAAATGCTGGTAGTAGATGGAAGCTCATCTCTGAGTTACTGCCTTTACAGTATTTGTATGCAAATTTGAAGCCTTCATGCTACACGTTCTTTTGAATTTAGAAGTTTGAACTGTGATAAAAGACCTTTTATATTACTTGGGTAATGCAGAGGAATCTATAACTATGTGTAAATTATATTTCCACAAGTAGGTTTATATAATTGCTTTACATCATCTTTTCACTATCTGAAAAATATAAACCAGCTTTGGTGTTAATGAGAAAAGGAGTACTCTTTAAGGAGTACTATATATTCTCCTTGACCTTCTCATTGGCCTGATTTGCCCTAACTTCTATCACATAGTTAAATATCATTCAGTTAAGCCAAAAGGTCAAGCGGTGATAGCAACTGCTGATGCCAAAGTAATAGAATAAACAACATATCAAAACTGATAACTGATTCTTTGCTTCTCCTTAAGCTTGTACAAATGAAATGGATATTGAAAGTGGTGCAGAAGATCTGGCATTTCAGGAACAGACCATTGCTGGTAATGGCCTCGATCAAGAATCAACTGTTGGATGTGTCACAGATGGTAAGAAATAGTTTTGCAGCCTGAGAAAATACAAATCCAGTGTTCAGAATCCTTTCCCACTCAGTAAGGATTTGTGGTGCTTTGTAAATTTAATAGAAAAAAGTGCTTGAAAAGCAGTGGAAGGARACAAACTGTGCTAGTTCCACTGTCAGAATTTTCAAGCAATAGTATTAACTTTTTTTTTGTTGAAGAAGTATTTTATTGAAGGCAAAGATAGATGTAAATTACATCTTCAGAATACTTGTGTAGTAGAAAATCCTTTTGCTTGTTTGGTAGGACTGGTTTCCTCTAAAAGCTGGAAATACTGTTAGATACTTCTGTACATTGGAGGATTTCAGTAAAAAAACATACAGATTGCTCTGTAGATTCCATTATTTGTATTTTCTTTTCAAGTCTTTAGTTTGTAACTGAACACAAGTTCTGGTGAATTTCCCTTTTTGTATTGTGGGGCACACTTAGTAACTGGGAACTTCCAGTTTATGTGCTATTTAGTTGTAATTGTTCAAGTACGTGCTTGGTTAAGATTTTCTCCTTTTTTCCCTTGCCCCCTTCCCCCTAGATAACTTGTTTATTAAAGCACATCTAGACAGGATGTGCTATAGTAGTTGATCATTAAGGTTTGGGGAATAAATATATCTTATCAATCACTCATGAAGTTCCAGCCAAAGAAACAAATGCAGATAGAATGGTTTTTGGCTCAAGTCCTCTAAATGTTTTAGTGACTGATGTCAATGGCAAACTTTCAGATGTAACCCACCCATCCTCAGGCCATACTGAGGGATGGTTGTTCTAAGCGAAATCAAGAAACTTGAATTTAAAGCCAGAAGAGAAAAAATTTTAGCTATGATCTCTATGTTGTACACCAGGGAGTGTGAAAAAGGGCCATAATTTAAAATTTTGTAAGTGAAGATACAATAAAATGGTAGGCTGTGAGCTCTAGGGGCTAATGTGTTTGTATAGTAGTATGAATTTAAGAAGAGTGCAGGCATAATAGAAAATAGGTGTCCTGTAATGGAATGAGAGACCATCAAATGAAGATGCTGAAAGCTACTTCAAAGCAGAAAATAGGATGTTGAGCCTCATGGAATGGATACAACACACTAGAACTCCTTGACGAAGAAAGTTATGGATTAAGTAATTTTGATTCGATTCGAGGGGAAGCTGGGCTTACATTTTTGAAAGAAATTGATGGGGCATGATAAACCACAGACTGTTTTCAACTCAGGTGATTTCCTAAAATCTGGAAGAGTATTAGGAAGAAAATGTTTGTTACGCATATTTGTCCTATTCTTCGTAGTTGTCTGCTTTTGACAACTGTTGGGCCAGTCGCTTAAACTACATAAATTTATGCTAACGTAAATCTTCATTATGTAAAAATGAAAAAGGAGAGGCTACTTTGAGCTGCCTACATGGAAATGGAGGCTCACGTTCCTCAAATCGCTGTATCAGGTCCACTGAATGCTCTTTATAAGCAAAGTTTCATGCTTTGCGATTGTGTACGGTGATTTCCATTCACCTGTCAACTTGACTCCTAGCAATACAGCTGAGGGAACTTTGCCTAGTATATACATTTGGGAGTATCTTTTGTACAGTGGAATCATTGTTACTAGCTGAGGAGCTGCCCTTGCTATCCTAGTGTAATCTTCTTTCAGTTGACTGCATTATTATGGAAAATGTGAAGGGGAGTGTTTGAGTTTTTCCTTGAAAATGTCCTATTTTCTTATGAGGTACTCTGCTATGTTTCCAGGAGAAAAAAGAAGAAAGTGATCAAACACTGTAGTAGATATATCTGCTACAAATAGAGGTTACTACAAACATAGGGTCAAAAATGGATATTTATAAAGTGTATTTTAAGCTAATGCATGAAGTTATCTTCAGCCAGTGATACGTCCTTGATGCACTTCCTGTGTACCAGCTTTACTTGGTGACCAGTGCAACTCTGTAAGCTGTTCATTTTTACATTAAGCCTTTAATGTAATTGTACTTAGTTACAGGCATATCACTAGAAGAAAAGACCACAGAACTGGAAACAGAAGTCTGTGATGAAGTTAATTCAGCTGAAATGGAAATGTCTCCTAAAAAGACACCAGCATTGGATGACAGTCAGACTGAGAAAATGATGGAAGGTGTTCAAGCTGTATTACAGCAGGATTCAGATGAACAGGTGGAAGAGACACAGCTGTCACAAGATAGTGTTGAGGTATCAGAAGTATCCACAGTAGACTCTCKGTCTCTGTCTTCAGTACCTGAGACCGTAACTGTGATGCCTGAAATACAAGGGACTGAAAGTAAAGGGGAAATTTGTATCCATATAGAACAACAACTGGAAATAATAGAAGTGCAAAAAGAGGTAGAAAAAGGAGAAACTCTTGAAAACTCAGAAACACCAGCTGTTAGAGAAGTGAAAGCTGCTTCTGCAAATGAAGGTTTGCAGAGCAGTTCACCAGTTGGAGACAAGCCCATAAAATCACCAGCTGACACTTACCCTTCACTTCCATCATCAGTTAATATAAACAAGACAAGTATGTCTTCCTCACCAGATGTTTCATTAGACTTGCATTCTTCACGTGACGTACAGCACAGCCAACCTCCAGCATTGACTTCCACTGCTGGAAGTGCTCTCACGACTACTTACATATCAGTCACTCCAAAAATTGGCATGGGGAAACCAGCCATCACCAAAAGAAAGTTTTCACCTGGAAGACCCAGATCAAGACAGGTAAGCGTGTAGAATATTTCATTATATACATCTATGAAGCTGATTCAAATTTCAGTTTAATACAGTAAGCTGACCTATTTTGGAAACTATGTGTTCATTCTCCCAAGTGAGTGTATAGTTTATTTCTTTAAGGAGGTAATTTCATGTTAAATAATTCAAGGTCATACATAATAAAGGTTCTCTAGTGAGAATTACAGTTTCTTTTTTTTAGATTGTACTTAGAGCAAAATAAACTATATTTCTAATACATGCTAGAATATTTCTGCTAGAAACACAAACATACATAATGTGCTTTTTCTTTAACTCATCTCTTAGTCTTTTTCATATATATATTTACATATATATATATATGCATGCTAATACCTTTAATGTGTGGTAACGTTTCCTAAATTGGCTTCATAAATGAACCTGCAACAACTCTGCAACATCATGCTGCCAGATTTTTTCTGGATGGAAGTTTTTAATGAAGGCGAATAGAGTGATGGTTTTGTTATATGTGCAAATAATAAGAAAGAACTGTCTGGTAGAAATTGTTGTGATTTGATGAAGATTAGATTTGATAATTGAAAATTAATCATCACATCTATAGCCTTCTGCAGCATCTTACTCTCTGTTCTAATTGTGTATTTATGGGAATAAATGATTCGTGGAACTTTATTTTGCATTTATTTTGTGTTTGCAAAATTCTACACAAGAGGTATGTAAGTGTGACAAATTAAGTAGTGTTTCATTTCTTTTCTCTTAATAGAATTTATTTTTAGTCTTTGGGACTTTTAGGCTGATCGTTTCACGTTTTTCTGAACTTAGTGTTAAAGAATTATTTTCTATATTGTAGAATGTTTTACATTTTGTCATGTAAGCTAAGGTTTCAAAAATGCAGTGGAAATTTGGTTTTCAAGAGGAGCTATGAAACAGTGTTCTAAAGGGGTTAAGAATATATAATAATGGAAGATTTTAGAGCATCTCAAGGTTTTTTGGTTTTGTTTTTTTTCTTCATCTGTAAGCATGATGGAGGTTATACATGAAATAAAAATAGACTGTAAGCTTTTGGGAAAAAAGTGTTCTGTTTCCTCTGCACTGATGTTGTCTTACAGTAATCAAACATTATCACTTTTAATACTGTGTACTGTCTTAAAATGAAATTTATTTCCCTAGTTTAAAATTTGCATGAATTTGTCATGCAGATTTTAAAAGTGTGGGGAAGAGATGGGGGTGGGGAGAGCATTCCCAAATAGTCTAAAATGAATTCAAAGTGTCTGTTGGGGAAGATTTTTGCCTTGTTTTGTGTGCTAGTAAAAGCCACATTTATTTTTCTGTGCTACTTGGTCTTGGTGTGTGTGGGCACCTGCATCATGATACTGGCAAAAAGAAATCAGTTAATTGCTAGAGAGCCTAATGAGGAAAACATAGAGGCTGATTCCCAACTGCAAATGCATTCATCAGAAATGCATTTCTTAAAAAATCAGCTAAAAAGTATTGGATTATATATTCTATGTATAACGTGGAATAGATATTAACCTCTCAATATATGGTGTAAGTAATGCAAATAAAACTGAGTTGAATTACTGTTTAGAATTCATTTAGCACAAACAAAATCCTAGCTGTGATGCTAAATTAACATAATCTATTCATCAGTTTGGGAATTATATTTTGAAATAAAAAGGTACAAATAACATCTTAAGGCAGTTAACATCTTAGCAGTGCCTATTGTAGAACTGGATAAGTTACTTGAAAAATTAATGAACCCTCTTCTAAAATTACGTTAGTCTGAGAAGGCTCCGTTTGATCCCCTTGATTTTGATAATCCTTTGCTTGTGCTTTAAACAACAATAAGCTGGAACTATTGTGGGCTAATAGCGATTTTTTGGTAAGAAAGGAAATGTATATTTTGTTTTAAGTCCCAATATTCTTTCTGTCTTTCCACTGATTATTCAGTTCTAGCGCAGATCAGCACTTTGTGGAAATTGATGAAAAATTGTCTTGTGTAAGGACTGAATAAAAATGAAGAGCTTGTGGATACTTGATTAGTGAAAAACAGACATTATTTTCCTAACCTTTTACTAGTAATACAAATTCAGCATAACTAGTAGGTAGGGCTTTGGGATCTTTTTCAGACTCATAGTTGATCGGTTTTTACTTCTGTTCATCTGATTTTCCATGTTGGAGATGGAAATAAAATGCTCATGTCCATAGATATTATGTGGATAGGAACAAAAACCGTTCTAAAATATTCTATATAAAAGAACAGCACCTTGCAGTTTTATCTAATTGTGCTCAGTTTATGCCATCTTTAAAAGCTCATTGCATGTGTAGTGTTTTATATATATAAACATATATATGTGTGTGTGCATATATATAATACATATTTGTTCCAGTTTTCAGGAGTAAAACTACATTTTCCGCTTTTCGATGCATGTTTCAACAGCCCTGTATATGACTTTCTATCTGGCTATTCTGTATGATCTTGGAAACTTGTTCTCAAGTTAGAAAAAGAAAGAAGGAACCCTGTAACTTTTTTCTTCTGTAATCTTCATTCTGATATTCCCCCATGCCTCTCTTTTGAATTCACCACATACTTGCATGCATTGGGGTTTGGTTTGGTTTCCTGTTACCTGAGAATTCTTTGGGACACGTAGTTCAGCTGTTTTTCACTAAATATAAAAGCAAAGAATTAAGTTCTTTTGGTTTTTTTGTGTCATGCTCTACAGATACTTCAGAATGGATATTAGCTCTGAATTCCGGCTCAGGGAGACACTCCAACTTGGCAGGTTCTGATGGGTGGGGAACGTGTTGTGTTCTCCTGTCCATCTTTTCTCTGTCTCGCTAGTGCTTTGTTACAGAAAGCTCATAAACTTAATTTCAAATGTATTAGCCTAACAAAATGTCCCAGTGCTTGTTTGTCTAATGATGAGGTGTGTGCTGAGGTCTTCTCAGAAGACTATTCTCACAGTTCCACCTTCTTTGAAGAATTCACAATAGCTTCCAGTTCAGGGAGGAAGAGAGCTGAAGGATAACAGGGAATGTACTCAGCTATAGCAGTTTCCTTTTCAGCTTCTTAAGGGATAGTTGCTTCCACCTCCTGCTTTCAGAATAGGATCCAAACTGCACTGAAGGAGCTGGGTCTATTGGGAGGAAGGTAAACACAGGCTAGGCAAGGTCACATTGACCCATAGCAAGTAGAAATTGGAGAAAACAGTCCTGGAGGGAAAAGAAAGACTGGTTCCCTGAGGTTCCAGGAGTGTGGTAAGTAATGGCAGTATGTCATCTCAGTTCAGAACAGACCAGGTCATGTGTGAGTCTTCTCTGTGTCTGTGTACATCACTAAAAAAGGAATTTTGCATTCTCAAAAGCTGGTGAATTTTATGGGTTCGTGGTCAATCTCTTTCTATTTAAAGAAAAGCACATAATGTTGATCTGTTAGGAGCTAGGTTATGAGGTACTGAATGTTATCTTGCATCTAGATTGTAGAACCATGGAATCAGTAAGGTTGGAAGGGACCTCTGGAGACCATCTAGTCCAGCCTGCCCGCTCAGCAGCGATCAGTTCTCAGCTAGTAGAATAAGAGAGAAAACCTACACAAAATAGGGTTGGGTGGGTTTTTTTGTGTTTTTTGTTGTTGTTGTTGTTTTGTTGGGTTTTTTAAGGCAGTCRTGGCTCCCACGCTTGGCCAGCCTAGCATTGGATCCACAGCTGCTTCCTCTGTTGCACAGAGGAACTGTCACTATAGGACCAGTCACTTATCCAGAGCTGCACAGGTTTAAAATAGATATTTTCATGAGATTAATATTACTCTGTGGACCCCAAGGACAAGCCAACATTAACCAGTTTCTGCAGGTAGCAATATTCTCCACTTTTTCCTAGGAGATTTGGTCTTCACCGGACACAGGTGAATCCATGTAAATTAATAGTTTATGATTTGCATTTGTTTTCATTAAAATTAATTTATGTGCTGTGCAGTGGGATAAATGATTGTCTCTTYCTTCAAAAGCTAATAATAGGATCGCTACTAAAATATGTTTGATTATTCAGTTTCAGTATTGGATACAAAGTTATTCATAATCCTACTCCTGAATGTATCCTGACTGTAGTTGTTCATAAATCAGAGATACTTGTTATTAGCTGCCAGCATAACAATATTRTTGAAGTGCTAACCTTAGAGTTGTATCTGTGCAGTCTCTTTGCCATGGAGCATACAGATTGTCCACCTGTSCCTACAAATAATTTGCAGGTTTATGCCAGAGGGATTTCTACTTTTATCTTTTTGTAAAGCAGTAGTCTTAAAAGGAATTATCACATAAGGTTGTTGATGATTATTCTGACATATACCTTGTTTGAAATCTTCACAGGAAAAATGCGTATTTTTTTCTGTGGTTGAATGATTTAAGTGTTATTGGGGATATTTCATGTATCTGAAAATTTTGAATTAGTTCTTTTGCAACAGCACTGAGTATTGGGAAACAATAACATAAAGTCAATAATAAGTGCAGGTCATTACAGCATATGCAGCTTTGTAAGACTAATAGATAAACTGTTTTGGAGGAGAATGATTTGTAGAAGCATATTGTATAGAAAATAATAAACTTCGACCCCTTCCATTTTACTGTAAAAATTATTTGAGTGTATGTTCCGTGGAAAATGCTGTGATTAGATAAAGCAAAGGGAATCATTTTCATCATGATGATACTGGTGAACCTTGGTATATGGCTCACTACATATTTCTAGGTACTTTGAGAGCTTCTCTGTAGCGGAAATGCAGACCATCATGATGGAGTCAGGTGCTTATTCTTTCTTGGATACTGTGGCTTTTTCACAGTCTTCAGTTACTGGGTACTCCTTAGTATGTTACTGTACATAGATGCTGGAAAAGAGATCCAAAGAGATCCAAAAGGTACTGTTTCAAGGATGAGTTTGTGTTAGAATTGAGGGGGTTTTGTTTTAGGAGTTTTATGGTTTTGTGAGGGAGCTCTAGTAAGAACAGATCTAAGTTTTGTTCGTATCCCTAAAATTGAATAGTAAAATGAAAATGCATGTTTGTGCATTTATGATYACAGTATGTTTCATAAAGCATTGGGCCGCTGATGCAGTCGCTGGTAACAGCAAGATCTCCGGAGCCCTGGTGACGTTGTGTTGCCTGTGGTTGTAGTTTGGTTGTAGCTGTGGTGTTYAGTTCTGAGGACTCGAGAAGGCAATGGAGAATAAGAACTTCCCATTTCTGTCGCAATACCTGATTATTGCCATGGTTTTGCTATGAATGAACTGAATAGAACTTTTTCTTCAGTGTTGTGTGGTAATAGGCATTAATTAAAAGCCAAAATATAATTAACGCATCTCTTTGATGGAGTTCATTTGTTCACAGTATTGTGGAAATGTGCGTTTTTAATTAAATTTATCTGACCAAGAATTCAAACGTTTCTGATCTACAATAAAACCTGGATTAAATTCCCAATTTAATTCTTAACAATATGGTTCATGAATCATATACAATTCATTTTGTTTTGAAAGACTGAATGTTTCATATTCAGGTTTAATATTCCATTAGCTTTTAATCTTTTGAATATACTTAATCACTAGAGAAGTGTATCTTCTTAAAGGGAAAATAGCATCATAAGTTCCAARTAAAAGTAGATAGTTTCAGTTTTTTATTAACATTTTTAGTGTATTTGGATATAAAGAACAATTACTTAGCACACAAACTGCAAGTAAATTCAATAGAAGTTTTAACTTCTGCAGAAAGCAAAGTTGACAGTTTGCTTTCTCAAACTGAGAATCACTATTTCATGTTCCTTGATATTAAAAATCAAGCTAGCACAGTAGAGTTACATTTCATCTTAGCAGAGACCTGCTGAGGTAGCTGCTGAGCCCTGTGCGCGCCTTCCCCCACGTCTCCCTCGCGGCCGCGGTGCTCACGTTGCGGCCTGGCGGCGGGTACCAGAGGTGTCCGCTTCCAGCGGCGCCAGGCTGGTCCCTTCCTGGCAACTGCTGCCACTTCCCGTCTGCTCTCTGAGCTGTCTGAGCAGTCACTGGCTGAGTCAAGTCAAGCAGAACGAGCCGGGATAGCGAAGTCATGCGATTGCAGCTATTCAGTTGACTGGGCCTGCTTGAGCTGCAGCGCGGGTTAGCAGAGGCTCCCGGGCCCGCCGGAGCCTTTGAGGGGGGCTCCGACAGTCCGCAGCTTTTCCTGGCTGTGAAGCAGACTGGTTAGCCCTTTGTGTGGACGAAGTTGTAAAGTTTATTATTATTACTGTATTTTTAAGTGCTGTATTGTCTTCATTCCATTTCCCCTGCAGAAGTAGCTAAACTCACCAAAGCAGATTTGCACTGGATACCACTGTGTCCATACTGTGGGTTTTACCACTTTGACAATCTTGGCGTTGTTGAAATGCAGCTTTTACGTGCATTTTAAGCTTCTGCGTCGCAGATGGACTTGCTGTAGATGGGCTGCATCGACGACTGCACTGGGCCCTCCTGGGCCACTGGCATTTGTCGCCTGCCCACTTTTGCGAGAAGGTGGCAGTGGCACCACACGAGCTTGTGGGCTCCTCCTCACCTGCCCCTGCCAACAGAACTAACCTGGCTGTGCCTTGATCGGGTTGGGGAGCCCTTGCCACCACCCTCTGGGCCTGAAGTTACTTGAGGGGGAGCCGCACTCTCGGTGAGCCCCGCGCTTTGCCGAGTGAATGCCTGTTTGCAGGCTCAGGTSAATCCATCCGTGCTGATGGACTGCAGATGCCAAAGAAACTGCTTTCCACACATTCTCAATAGAAGATATTTTCTTCTAGAAAACCATATTTTGTAATACTATCTCGCTTTTCTTTATACTTACTACTGTATAGACTGATGTACAAAGGCGTGAATGTGTTTGTGCTTGCACATGTAAGCCATTATGCACGTGTGAGTAGTTGGGACTATTAACGTGCATTAAGTTACTCTATATCATCCGTGCTGTTCTACTGCTGAACGTAATTCCTGAGAAGTAAACCTGTGCTTCTCTTCATCTGTTGTACTTCTCATCTTACTGTTACTTYTTTTTTTTCTCACATAAGCTTAGAATAAGAAAAAAGAAATACTATAAGTATGCTAATCTACAAGTGTAGAATGAAATTATTTAACAAGTCGTTGGCGGTCCTCTTATGCAGGCTTGAAGGCTTCAGGGTTGAAGAAAAACTTCCACAGCTTTTAAAGTATCTGAGGAACTTCAGCACTTTTTCTTCTACATCTTAGCACTTTATTTTTGTTTTACTATATTTTTTGTCACAGAATCAAATGATACCCCACAGTGTTGGGAACTACATAAATAGGAATAAAAAATACAATCAGTTACTTAGAGTTTCTAGGTACACCGTATGTATACACAATTACTACATGTATATAATAATATTTGACACCATACTGAAATTATTAGGGGTGAAAGAAACATTAGTATTGGGCTTTTATAATGTTTTTTTGTGTGTGTGATGTAGCTGCAGGAAAAAAGTATTTTGCTAATTACCCATGGCTATTTTTCTTTTCTTTTTTTTCATATTTTATTTATATTCCTTGTGTTTCGCATGCTTTTCAGACTAGTTGCTGCCCGTGATTGCCAGTAGGTTTAGACTCGAAAGCTGACTGAGGACATCTGCTCTTTCAAAAACACAGTTTGAAATGTAAAACAGAAAACTTCTTATCATTTCCAAGTCCTCTCTGTTCAGTTTGAGGCAATAAAAATTAGGGATAAAATTTATTATTATTATCACTGATTGCTTTCTATTTGTCTCCTGCTTCATTTATGAAACTCATTTCCTGGTACCTAACTGTCATTTCGAGGTTAAAATTTTAGTGCAAATTTCAATGACAGCGTGAAAATTTTCTACCCTCCTCTCAATCAGTGTGAACTAATTGACTAGCTAAGTTAATGTAGAAATGCCTATGCCTGCATGTGCTTTGCTTTTCAGACTTTTTTTTTGTTGCTTGCTTTTCTTTTTTTATGTTGCGAAGTTTTATACATCTATTTTCTCACCTACCATATCCTAGGGGGCTTGGAGTACCAATAATACAGTCAGCCCACCTTCCTGGTCCCCAGACATTTCAGAAGGTCGGGACATTTTTAAATCCAGACAGCTTCCTGGCAGTGCCATTTGGAGCATCAAAGTGGTAAATAATTTGAATTTATTTACATGTATCCATTGCTGTCTTTCTGCTGTAGAGACTACTAATGAAATTCTGTATAGCACAACTGAATTAATCTTCCATTCTATCACTGTTTATGGCCTTTAAAAATTATGTAAAACTCTGGAACTTTCTGTTTAAAAATGTATGCTTTCCAGAGTATAGAAATACTGTGATAGCATTGCCATAATTTTACATGGCAAAGAATAATTTGTTACCAATTTTTGTGTGTGTTTAGTACTTCAGTTCATGTGGTTGACTTCAAGTAGCTGTCAAAATAAGTTACTGGAGAAAAATGTCCTTAAAATTGACAGTAAGGTAAGCCAGACATTTAAAAACAAAAAACAAACAAAMAAACAGATCTGAGGTGTGTCTTAATTTTCAGAATGAATCCAAAGTGACATTGATTTTAGCCTGTGGGGGAATAAATACCTGCTATCCTATCTGATTAGACAGACCAAGCTTTTGTCCACGGTGACATTTATCATTAAAAATACCTGAAGAAACTAACTGGAATTACTGTCTTAAAAAAAAAAAAAAAAGGAAAAAAATCCACTAAACTATGAAAACCTAATAACTGTAGATTCCAAATGATTTATTTTCGTCTCACTTTAACTTTCATGCTAATTTTATTTTAATTTGACATTAGCTTAGCTTTTGCTGCTTCAAGAATTAATTTTCAGCTTAATATTCAGCATTAACATTGATATAAGTATGTGCTTGTTTCTGGTCTTGTGAAAATAACAATACTGATACTAAGTCTGAAACACAGAAAATGAGAAACTTGTCAGAAGAGTTCATATCTTAAAAAGTTCATTCTTGTTTGTCCTGTGTCTACATATGTTTTAATTCATATATATGAGGACATTATCTGTTCCCCTTTACTGCATACAAATGCTTTTGCCATCAGTGATGTCCTTCGTTTAATTTCCTAAAATAGTGTTGTCTTGCATTACCTCGTTGTATAAGAGTAAGGTAGTTTAATTTCTCTTTCCATTAATATGATGGACATTGATAAAATGTTAATACTGGGTTTCTTGGATTCTCCTTTTAATAATTACCGTGAATGTATATCATCTTTGAAAACAGGATTTGGTGTATTTGAAAAATACTGTTGGCAGTATTGAGTCCGTCACGCTCCTTTCCATCTCTGGACTCTCTGTCAATGGAGACTGTTCATGTCTGTTGGCAACATCATCACCAAAGAGCTTTGTGGTTTAGTCAACATTGTTTTATTGAGCAAACATTCTGTCTTAGTATGAAAAGTAATTTCTAGCTAACATTTGGATACAGACACTGTAGACATCTAGATATTTTGTGGACAAAGTTGGGCTATCTTAGCAGTAGATATTATTCACAAATTTGAAATGTAGTAAATAACCTCACTACTTATTTGGAGGTAGGAAAGGGTGCTCTCTTGGGTGTATATACCATAACTGCCATGATTTATACAGAACAGAGCTTCTGAAATTGATACAGTCTGTGCAAAGGTGTCTGACATACTAGCCAGAACTCAATTAGGAGCATTGTCAACATGATCCTTTTCTCTCTGGAAGTGATTAGGAAGTTCTTCTTACAGTTTGTGTTCAGTTCGTTTTGAAATTAAAAAAAATCATGAAATAATTATTATTAAAAAACCATATTTGCTTTTCCACAGTTCATTATGGTTGAACGTACTTTACAAGTACTCCAGAGTACACAAGCACTGCAACTATGTGTCTGCGTATAAAATAAGGAARAAGCTTCCTAAAAAATAAGTGGATATTTTAAAAGAAAAACGTAACTTTAGGCGTATATSAAGTGTTGATACGAGGTTAATCAATACAATGAATAGAAAAAGCTCTCTCTGTACCTGCTGGATTAAAGAGTTCAGTGGAGCCAGGTCTTGCTCTTCTTTAGAAGCAGAATTAAATCCTAACGACTTCTAATGTTTATTTGGTTATTCATACTATAAGAAAAGTAGCTATGATTACAACTAGCGAAGTGTCCAGACCATGTTCAGAAGTCACGTAACTGTCTGAGCTGAGTGTTCCTTATTTCCAGTTGTTCCTGAACTGAAAATAAACATTACTGGTTTTGGCTGTTTTTTCTCTGATGATAAAGGTGATCATATTATGTCATGTAAATCGTTACAGAAGTTAAAGGTGTTTTGCAACAACTTATGCAGTAACTTAATGACTCTGGCCTAGTGTGCCCATGTTCACTTGAAATCATAGGGTGCTTTTTTATTCATATTCTTCCCTAGATGCATTGAACAGGTTTGAATTCCATATAACAAAAAGCCTTTAGGTTGCATTTAAATTATTATCTTATATTGAATAGGGCCGTGGATCAGGATTCCCAGGGAAGCGGAGGCCACGTGGTGCAGGTCTTTCAGGAAGAGGTGGCAGAGGTAGATCAAAACTGAAAAATGGAGTTGGGACTGTAGTCATTCCAGGGGTAAGAACATTTATTTTTAAGTCATATTGTGGTCTGTTAATGTAACATAATTTTATTCAGCTATAATTATTTTATTAAAATACTATGTAAAATCAAAGAAAACTAAAAAGTAGAGGTATTTGATAAAACCTGGTTATTAATGAGTATTTGTTAGTTACAAACTAGAATACAGTTTCTGGCTAAATGGACCTGATGCTGTTTTACACTGCTATTGCCACTTCAAGGGACAACTGTTGTGGGTCTTGGAGGATTTTTTCTGTTTCCACAAGGGGAGAATATGCTGATTAAATACAGCATTCACTGGAACAGAAAAGGAGAGAGAGCAAGACTTATGTGTACAAACGTAGCAGCAGCCTTAGCAGATCACACCAGAGGTTTGTCTATCCAGGGGACCAAAACTGAATGATGAGGGAAGAGTACAAAAACAGAAGAGTCAGAGAGAGACTTTAGAGTTCATGGCTTGGCAGTTTGCTGTACAGAAGGGGGATGACTTGTGCTGGAATTCTCTTTCATAAATTTGTCTATTCGGTTTTGGAACCTTTTGATGACCATGTAACTGTTTTTGAGCTCTACAGCTGATAAGATGTTGGGTCAAAACATCTTTTGTTTTATGTCCAACATATTTTGTTGGATACAAAAATTCTTCCTTTGTTTTAAATTGCTACCTACTGGTTTGGTTGGCTGCTCCTTAGTGCTCATACAGAAGAGATAGTGGAGGGTTTTTTGTTTGGTTGTCTGTGTTTCGGGTTTTTCAGTCACCTCCTCCATGCCTCTCTTGATTTTTGTAGATTTCTGTCACTTCTTTTCCTTTCACTGTCTGTGCTAGACTGAAGAATCTTAGTATTTTTAGTTGTTCCTTGTATGCAAGCTTTTCCATGTTTTTGATCGTACTTGTCAGTTGTTTTGCCATGTTCATTATTTTAATTCAACTGTGCTGACTTTCATCTCCCATTTTATTTCAGTTCTTTGCAGTTGCCTTTCATTTTTTATTGCTCTGAATAGCTTAATATTATTAGCAAGCTTTGTCACCTTGCTCCTCTTCTGATTTTTTGGATCGTATGTGAGTATATTGAACAGCACAGCCTGTTAGCAGACATCCTATCAGGACTTCACTATTTTTCCACAAAGAAAGCTSATACTTTATTCTGCTTTTTATTTCCAATCTTGTATCAATGTAAGGACCATCCCTCTGATTCTGTGTTGGCTTACTTTTTTTTAAGAGGCACTAGTGAAGGGCTTTGCCAAAATAATTTGGTAATTGAGTAGATTATATCAATCAGATCTCCCTGTCCCCAGGCTTGCTGACTCCTTCAGAGAATTCTAATAGACCTGTGCAAAACAATTTACCCTCACTAAAGCTCTTCCTGACTCCTGAAAAAAAAATGATACGACTGCGAGTACCCTGTTGCAATCAGATGTCAGATATGCTGTCGGATGGTACACGGTGTTCTGGATTCTCCCCAGAAAACTTTGAGAAAATGGTAGCTGCATTTGCCTTCTTCCATTCCTACACCATTGAAGTGATTTTAAGCAAGTAATTGCTCACTACAAAGAACAAATAGTTCAGCTATTTCGTGCTTATAAGTCCTTATAAAACTCTTAAATAACATAATAATCTGATCTGCTCCTTGTAAGGAGGAATTCTGGTATGAAAAATTGTGGCGAAAGTGCATTGCAAAAAATACGTATTTTTCAGTGATGGACTTGTTGCCTCCAACATACCTTTTATAATTTGGTTATCAGTCAGCCCTCCAGATCTTGACAGGCTTCCTGTTTCTGATGTGTTCAGGAAAGAATTTGTTCATTTTTGTCTTCATCAAGTCACTTCTCAGGCTCTTTAGAACTGCTTTATTGTATTTTACTTATAATCTGGTGGAGTTCATATAGCCTTGTGCCACTTTCTGCTGTCTATGTAATAATCTCTCTGAATACTCTGCAGGTATTTGTGATCTGGGAGAGGAACAGCTGTCTGTATTTTTGTTCACTTTTAAAGCTCTGGGTGGTCAAGATGCGTAAGCAAACACATAATTTTAAACATACAGGATGAATTCTGCCAAGGCTAGTCTTAGGTACCTTATTGAATTAGAGGCATTCATGTAGTTATTCTGATGTTACAAAGCACAAATTTGTATTTCAAGAGAAGCTGGGCTTTATAGAGCAAATTCTTCAAGGATTTTGTAACTGCAAAGAGAACATTCACTCCCTTTCTAGTGTTCAGTAAATTGGTGTAAATCAAAATGGCAATCACTTTCCATCAGTTCCTGTAGAAATTTGATCTTATCACTGGTAAAATAAATTAAAGTTTTTCTGTTTCAGACTTCTAATGCAGAGATCTGGCTGTCTCATGATAAAGCAGAGGAAGGTAGCAATGCAAAGAGACCTTTTGCAAGACAAATGTTTGAAAGCAGGCTGTATTTTCGGTCCCTTTGCACAGATTCTTACTCAACATGGAATCATAGCCAGTGAACAACTACACAAACTTGGACATTTCTTGGTACATCTTTGGGGAGAGGGGAGAGGAGGTGGGAATAGATTAACCTAACTGGGTCATGGCTGGAGTTAAAGTAGTGTCAAAATAGAGCAATTCTGTGCTTCAAAGTCTGCTTTCTCATATATGTAAACAACTCCAAGAACTTTGCTGTCATTAAACCTCTCCAGGTGTTGCAGGTGTTTTTTGATTAGCTGGTTTGTTACATCTACTGTGCTGTCAACCACACAATAATTAAAAGACCTGAACAATGTATGCTTAAACTCCCTTTTTAGTTGTTTCCCAGTAAATTGTAATTTTCAGCAACAGTGTATCAAAAGAATTTCTTGTAGCTGTTGTAGTAGTATTCACATTTATCTCAGAATGATGTTTGGACTTGTAAAACATGTAAATTATTGTGTAAACAAAATCAATTATGTAAGATTTAAGCTGTATTTAAAATAATCCACATTTATAAAATTGAAACAGCTGGGAAACTGGTTACATTTCTCTGTCATTCATTTGTTCCTTTTTGGAGAACTTTGTACTCTTAGCTTACAAACTTTCATGGCTGCTGTTGGTTCAGAGAGTAAATGGCAAGGTCTAATAATTTAAGTTCATGGAACATTCTGCATGGCAAGTTTTGCATGAGAGTCAGAACACAGTTTAAGTGCTCATTAATGTTTTCATGTAGATTTCCTGAAGTCACTCCACAACCTGCTTTTCTTCCCGAGATGTTATATAAGCATGTATGAAACTAATTCATAAAGGCTAGGTCAGAGTAACAATGTGCTTTATCAAAGGAAAAGCTTCCGTTTACAGTAAAAGTTAAGATCAGAACAACAATTTCAGGTGTTTAAGTCAACGTAGTTTTTTTATGGGCAAGCTACATAGCCTCAAAACACTGTTTACAGATAATATTCTAACTGTTGTAACTTCAGCTATTACTAGTCATTCCTCTAACTTATTTGCAGCATTGACTAAAACATTTTTAAGCACTACGGGACAAGATACATTTATGTGATTGCTCTTCAGGTATTAAAGAATGTCCCTATAATTAAGTTTTCAATTAGAATAACTTCAGTGTTTATACATAGGAGAAAGAGCAGACTAGTCACAGTAGGACAGTTGCTACTTAGGGAGTTTTTCCCAGACTGCCCTTTTTCGTTCCGTTTGCATTTTAAAGTACATGGGATAAATATGAAAGTGAGCAAAGGGGAGAAAGAGAATGGTTCTTTAAAATGAAATAGAGATGATGCTTGCACAAGTTTGAAAAAATGATGTGAAGTTAATATTGTAATTTCTGATGAAGGTAGATTTTTACATAAGATCAGATAGTATTAATAAACATTTGCATTTTCTTCTGGTTTCTTCAAAGCTTGTATTCTCTAGTACTATTAAAAATTAATGTTTTACAGATAGATTTCAACTTTCCTAATGTCTTAGAAAATTTGATGTACATACTGTTTATATTTTGGGTTTTTTTTTATATAGGTCACAACTATGGATGTTTCATCTAACAAAGATGAGGAAGAAAACTCAATGCATAATACAGTTGTCCTCTTCTCTAACAGTGACAAATTCACTCTTCATCAGGTTAGGATGATAGTCTGGTTTCAGTTTTGTTTGTTTCATTTTTTTTAGTTAAAAATAAAAAAGTAAATGAATGTCATTAGGAGGTGCATTGTGCAGTAGGCTAGTTGAACTTTGCAGTTGCATGTTTCCAAATTTACTGTTGGGCATGTGTTGAAGATCTGCTCTCTTCTGTAATTTTAGGATATGTGTGTAGTTTGTGGGAGCTTTGGCCAAGGTGCTGAGGGCAGGTTGCTCGCCTGTTCCCAATGCGGTCAGTGTTACCATCCATACTGTGTCAGTATTAAGGTGGGTGCTTTTGTTACATAAAAAATTACTTGATTACAGTGTTTTCATATTRCACTTTAATAGCAGTGTACTGCCTTCCGTTCTGTGGTAATTAGGGGAGTCGTTAACTTGTTAGGTATTCTTCAGTTAATGTGACCATTATTTGTTTGCGACTTCTGAAAGTCTTTAATTAAATATYATTTTATAATATGTATTGCCTCAAGAGAAATTAACCTTTTTGTAATTTCGCAAACATAAATAGCAGTGATTATCCAGCAGTTGGTTAAAATAACAGTTTGAGATATAAGTTTAAAACCTAAATACAAGGAGAATTAAAAACAAAAAATACATTGCATCTTGATTTACTAGGGGCATAAGGATTAGTTGATTCAATTTGTCTGTTGGCTGTCAGAATTGACAGCAGTTGGAGTGGTTAATTAATACATTCTGCATTCATTAGTCTGGGAGAAAATGTGTGAAAATCAAATTTGAGTGGTAGAAGATGACTTAGCAAGCACATAATCTATTTACTGCAATACGTAAATGATACACTTTGTTGTTCATTGTATAAATGCATCTGTATAGAAGTGGAATTTTTAAGAACATGTCATAGGACTTGATTTTAAAAATGCTTTATGAAATATCATCTGCATTTTTCATGAGACTATAATTTTGTTTTGCGTTTATGTAGTACTATTTATATTAAATTACATTAAATTGCTTATTTGCTTCAGGTCACTAAAACTCCAGAACTGGTTATCACACAGAATGGGTAAGGTTGGAAGGGACCTCTGRAGATCATCTAGTCCAACCTCCCTGCTCAAGCAGGAGGAGGAAAGATAACAGATACAGGATTTATAATGAGTTGAATCCTGGTTTTACTACACCTGAAAAAAGCAGTGTTCTCTTTCTTCCTTACAGGACCAGCTACTCCTGTAAGGAGTAGAATTGTTCTACATGTAGATCCAGGGCAGTATATATTCTCTGTCCTACTAGTATATCTGCAAAAATCTGTGTTTGAGAATAGTACCAGCTATCAGTAAAGACGCACAGTTCTTGTCTTATTTAAACCTTTCTCATTTAGTGAAGCTTCAGAGACTCTAATTGCTACACTGCTACTTGTGATGTGCACAGAACAGCATCCTGTGTTGGCCTAAGCCAGACTTATAAATTTATACAATGATGACACTTCATAGAGCAGTTTCTGAATAATTTTCACCTTACTATCTGCAGATTACTAAAGTGGTGCTTAGTAAAGGTTGGAGGTGCCTGGAATGCACAGTGTGTGAAGCCTGTGGGAAAGCTACAGATCCAGGAAGGCTGCTGCTTTGTGATGACTGCGACATCAGTTACCACACTTACTGCTTAGATCCGCCCCTGCAGACCGTTCCAAAAGGAGGCTGGAAGTGCAAATGGTGTGTTTGGCTCTGCTATCAGAAATACTGACTGGCCTTTTTCATTTTTTCTGATTACTTCACTTTATATTGGCAATGCCAATTTGTCTGTAGTAAGGCTTTAATTGTAGTTAAATCAGATATATTAAGCAAAGCAAACAAAATACCTTCCAATTGTTTCATTCATCTTTCAATTATATATAGAAACCGTTATCTCCAATTTGTACTGTTTGTTCATGCCAAAACCCACTTAAGTAGAGGTAGGCAGAATTTTTCTTTTGAAATACTTGGCAAAAAATACCAATTGAAGCAGTTGGAAAAATTCATGTGCACTTCACCTGATTGTCATTTATCAAAATAAAACCCTCTGAAAACCATTTTTTCTACTTGGGTGAAACACAAACAGAATAGACCTCTTAGATAGTTAAGTCTCCTCGTATTACTGAAGTGAATTGCAGCTGAAAGCAGGAACTCCTTTGACCTATTGAACTGTTACAAATATGCATCTGCCTGGTTTTCCAGACTGAGAGGACTTCTTACTTAAGAACTTTATTTAAAAAATATCARAAATGTTGGTCATGTCCAAAACCTAAAGGATACATTGCCATTCAAATAAAATACTGTGTTTAACCTGAAACAAGTTATTTTTTTCTTCTAAAAGTGTCTACTGATCTAAAACTTAATTATTCATAGAGTTCTAAGTAAGAGCATTTTAAAGGCACAAAATAACCTTACCTTGAACTGAAAGTAATACATCATTTTGTCTGTTGTGCAGGTGTGTTTGGTGCAGACACTGTGGAGCTACTTCTCCAGGCTTACGATGTGAATGGCAAAATAATTACACACAGTGTGCACCCTGCGCGAGTTTGTCTACCTGCCCAATCTGCTATCGCACTTACAGGGATGAAGAGCTCATAATTCAGTGTAGACAATGTGATCGGTAAGGATTTCCAGTATTTTTACAGGGTCTTTTTTTCCTGTTTAAGGCTCACTTTAATTTTTTCCCCTAATGATGTAAAAGCCTAAAGATAAAAGGAACGGTCTTGTGGTAAAGAGCACTGGACTGAGTCTCAGAAGTCTCTTATTAATTCATTCTAAGTTGTACCACAGACTTAACTATGTGACTCTGGGCAAATGAATTAATCAGTTTTCCCCTCTCTAAAAATGAAATAAACTAATTTACCTCACAAGACTGTTGTTGTGATGCTGAATTTGCATTACATTGTGTAAAGTGAGTACTTAAGATGATTGCATATAAAGGAGAATATTATGATACTAAGATGTGTATGCTTCCGGGACATTGTTTTATATAGTTTTTCTTCTTGTTAAGGGAAGTGCGTAATCTGATACTGTATATGCAGTATTTAACACACGTAGAGGAATGCTGTATATGGAGAACCTGATTCGTCATTTCTCCCTAAAGTAAATTAGAATAAGTATTTCACATTTACTTGGACCATATACTGATATTTAGGTCTCCTGAAACACCACATATTTCCTTTAAATTGTATTTTTTCCCCCACTTAATTTCTAGATGGATGCATGCAATCTGTCAGAACTTAAACACAGAGGAGGAAGTGGAAAACATAGCTGATATGGGTTTTGACTGTACCATTTGTAGGCCATACATACCACCAACAAACGGTAAGAAGATAACTGAAAGCAATGGCAGGATTGCACACTGCAATAAGTAGGTTTGGGGATGTTTTATGATTATTTTCTCTGGTGGAGATTTGGCTTATTGTAGAACCAAGATTTTTCACGTTTACTTCAACGGCCTCCTGGAAGTGTCCTCAGCTCATTCATACCCACTAATTATTGGCCATAAGGCCGTCTCTATCACAAAAGAAAATCTAGCAGGGGAGATTCTGGCCAAATTTATTGAAGATAGTTTGGGTAAATGACAAAAAGCATTTGGCGCTGAAAGAGTAAAATGCTTCTCACTTTGTTAGATGGAAGGAAAAAAGCCTAGTTCTCTAAAGATACGATGTGCAGAAGAAACTTTAAATCAGTTCCAAGCAGAAGACCTTTCTGTAGCTCAGTACTTTAGCTCTCTGAAGCAGCAGTGGCTATAACAGCAGTCCATATGAGCTTTTTTCCCCTCCTCACTCACATTTTAATAATGCCACTCCCTCAGCTCTCMCAGAACTGAAGACCAGTTCTTCTCTAGCTGCAGTCATTGAAAGAATTCTCCATTTTTTTTTCTGTTGGGGAGTCACCCGTTTTTCATTAACTAAGACGCAGAGCACTTTCTGATGAGCTTTGCCCTTCTCTACACATATTTTCATTGAATGTACTTTATTTTTAATCTGTATTAAACAGTCCCGCAGCATTAGTACTTTCGGAGCTGAGGTTACTACAGGCTTTCTCTTTGAGTGCAGCTAGCGTGTCTGGTTCTGTAGGCTGGTATTGGTTAATTTTGTTGTGAGCGACCTGTCAGCAATTAGATTGGTCTGTTAGATGATTTTTGGCCTAGCTACAAGGATAGTATCCTGGCTCTGTTTTCTCTGCACGTAAGTTCACTGGAGTTCCTGCTTCAGTCTGCTACTTTAACAGAGCATCAACATCTCTGCAGGTTTTTAGAGTAATAGCATGTTTAAGTGTTCACATTAACCCTTGGCTGTTTGGGATATCACTGTTTTTTTGAAAGCGTGTTAGGAGGAAAGGACAAGAACTCAGAAAGTGTTTCAGTAAATGTTTATATTCACCAAGAGGATGTCAGCAGGAGATCGTTTTTTCTTACAAAGAGTGGAGCCCATGAGACATGGGTTTGAGAGGTCTGCCAAGTAAAGTTCTGTAGAGCATCTGTTGTCCCTTTAGGCTGACATGTCCTGAGGCAGCTTGACCTTAATTGTAACTTACTGAGGTGGCTTTGAAAGTTTTTAAATTGATTGACTATATACAATCATGGAACGTTTCTTAGTTTCCACTGTTAGGCTTATGCTTACGTATTTCTCCAAGTCGTTTCATTTTTGAGATCAGCTTTCACAAATTCAACAAAATCAGCAAGAAAAACAAGTGGGCAAAACAACAAAAATTGCAGAGATAACGGATTTTTGTTTCTTTTGATAAGTTTCTAGTCACTTGAAACAAAAAGGTCCAAGTAACAAATAATGCCTCTTCCCACTTAGGAGCTGGGAGAGCTAGCTTTTCAAAGCTACTTAAAGCCTATAATATACAAGACAGTACAACTTCGGTAGATAGCATCAGAGAAGTTTCACTTCCAGGCATCAGGTGGCCCCAGAGTTGGTCCTCCTTTCACACCTTTGTGAAGTTTTGTTGCTTGGGTTTGTCTCCTAAGGAATAGGAAACAGTTCCTGCATGACCTTTTAGAGAGTTCCCAAGCTTTATTTGCGGATCCTTTTCACCCTTTTTTAATGAGACAAGTTTCTCTGCTTATTCTTTGACTCATTATATATAATAATCTCTTTAACATGTGTGTACACTTCAACAGTTGCATGTCTGAATATGTCACTTGGTGCATGTTCATAAAATATTTGCATGTACTTCTATATAAAATATATTTTAATCTTTTGCTAATTCTTTTACAACTCACTTGAAAATTCTTTGTAATTCTTTGTTTCAATGTGAGAATGGTTAGCATTTGATAAACTTAATGAAACAAATGTTAGTTACCAGTGTACTGTTTCTTAGAATATACCATATTGTGGATTTYTTATTGAGATGCTTCTTTCTCTTTCCATTTGATGTATGACAGAGGATATTAATGTGTTCACAAGTATTACTATGGGTTTTTAAAYTACCTTCTTTGTAGAAGAAGCAAGAGGTCCTCAACCTAAAATTTACCAGTACATTGCAAGTGAGAAAATAGATTTATTTTTGATAGTGAGTAAATCCCTTCTAGAATGTAGGTATTGATAAAGAGCTTCCATTTTTTTTCTGCTTAAGAAAACTGAAACATACAGATTTATAAGAGCTCTTCCCTGTCTCATCTTAAGAACACCAGCTGCATATCTGGTAGTCTTACAAAGTTGTCTTCTTCAGGAAACAGAAAAAAAAGATTAAATAGCTTTTTATTGCTTTCTATTGATGAACGTACATCAATATCCACAGCTAGAATGTGGTGAAACTTGTTCCAAAATAGCACGCCATAAACCTGTAATATCTAGATCCTTCTGAAATAGTCATCTCTAATCAGTGTTCGTCAGGTTGTTTTTAATATGGTCTCAAGATCCGGCATATGTCTCTCAGCACATTGCTGTGCATTGTAGAAGAGGTTTTCTAATTGTGTTTGCTTGAGTATTACTGTGACTGGGTCCTAACAACTGCTCTAGGTGGCAGCAGCTCTTCCCATGGTTCTGTGCATCTATCATCTCCAGCCTGGTGCTCCCACAGTAGTGAATCTGGACCACCCTCCCATCACTTCTGCCTCTCTATCATTTACCGTTGTACCTGGCAACTCAACTCGTCACCCATGGTGCTGCCCCTCTTTCCTGCAGGAGGCCCTGGTAGCAGCTCTGCCAGGCTTTCATTAGCAGGCAATGCAGCTGAAGGGAGGGGAGCTGCAGCAGCACGTAACAGCCAGTTAAGGCGGATAGGCTAGTAGTTTTTAGTAGCCATCTGTGTGCATGTTTTCATCCAGTGGCTCAAACAAGCTTGTCCACAGAGGCAGTGAGGAGTTCATACCACAGAGATGTTCGGTCCTGCCGGTGGTACGCATACTATACTTGGAGCACTCTGTTGTACAATCTTCATGAAACTGAATCAAGACTTTCTTCATTGTAGAATCTATCCTATGTACTTCACAAACACAGAATATAAGATCAGTGTAATAATATACATGAAAATTTCAACTTTTGAATTTGTAATTTTTTGAAATGCTCATTTTAAAATCCGCTATTATCTACCTGCAGGTTGCTGTCTATTTACAAACTATCTCCTGCATCATACACGTAGTTAGGCCAGTATCCAATACTATTCTGTGATTGTCATGTTTCTGCATTAACCAGTCTGTCTCTTATGCTGAATTCATTTCTGCCTGCCACTGTTYTGTTCTGTTCCAGCCTTAAAGAATGCAGTGTCCTGTCTTTCTCCGGCTGTGATTTTTCTCATCCAGTTGTATTCTATGCAATTATTTTTTGAACTGATGATACAAAACTCTGTGTCTTTCATTGTATTTAAACTCTTTTTTAAAATTAATGTTTATTTGGGTTAAACTTAATTTAAAAGCCTCAGAAAGCAGCAACCCCTCTTCGTTCTATGAGGGKTTTTTTTTGTATCCAGTCTCTCTCTAATTTAGATCTCATATTTTTCTGTTACCCATTTTATTGATTTAATTCTTAAACTGGACGCTAATAAGCCCCTTTTCAAAACTCTGTTTAATACCATCTTCAAATAYTGCTTGTGCAACTTCTGTGACTTGGTCTCTGAAGGCTGCACCTTTGTTGCTGTCAGCTCTTTTATTTGAGTATTTCAACTCTCTTCAGTCTCCGGAGCTAAAATTGTTCATAATCTGACCTGGCCTAGAAGATTGCACCCTGMTGTTGTTTGATTTCTAATAGGGATATCAAGTTCTCACTGACAGCTATTTTCCTCAATTTTTCATTTACCTTAGATTCCAATTTGATAATTGCTATCTCTGATTCAAAACATCTTGTAAAGCATAACCAATCAAATGGATAGATGAAGATTAGAAGATTCTTTGCGATGTGCTTATTTTGTTGATTCAATTCAGTGAGCTTAAGTATCTTCCATCCTGCAACTTCTGTCCTATTTTTTTTGTTTCCCTCCAGCTTAACATCTCTTTCAAAATTTCATTTTCAAACTTCTTTTGTTTTCTTTCTCCTTTTGCATGTCTTTTTTTTTTCAGCAATGCTCATAGACTTGTTTTCATACACAAATTGCACAGATTATTCATTCTCTGTAGGCTATATCATATACTTGAGTTATACCTTATATAAAACATTTTGCAGGTGCAATATTCAGAGACTTCTAAGGGACTACAGTTCTTACGTGAAACTTTCACTTCCCTTCGTCTTTTACATGYTTAGAAAGTATTCTCTAGATTTCAAGTATTTTAAAATATTTTATTTTCTACATGGGTTTTTTTGTATTTAGCTAAGAATTTAAGTGTTCTTTGGAACCCTTTGTGCTTTTCCTGGTCTTGCCTCTGGCTCCCATATTTGTGTGTGAGATCATTATCACCGGCACACAGGAAGTTGAACTGACRTGTCTGAGAAACACTGAACTTACCACACATACTTTGCCGCGGTGGTCTGGGCTTGTGTAGTACATACAAATTAGATATTATGGATACCTGGCTGAGTCTTAAATTYGCTTTGCATAAGATTTCTAGACAAAAAAGGAAAATACATGCTAAGAAACTTATATGAATGATAAACCTAACCATGCTGAAATAACAGTTCTTTAGCTTTGAGTTCTGTCTCATTGTTTCTGAGATAGAAACCTCTAACTTTCCCCATTCTTACTCTGTCTCCATGATCTCTGTAAAGCTACTACTTACATTAAAACTCTAKTCTGCAGATCACAGGTTAGTGAAGTGTGATTACAGTTACTGCAGGGCAGGTGGCAAAAGCATTTCCACCTGCAAAAGTAGGAGCCAGCAGTGTAGGACATTCTGATTGCTATTTGTTCAGTCACACTGTTCAGTGCTTCCTTGAAGCCACAAGCCATAATTTTCAAATAGTTTCTATTGTTCCATTTTCCAGTACTCTTATCTTGGATAAGAATTACTGTATCTGACCTCAACAAGTCATTATCATCTGTTCCCAGATAGTCCATCAGCATCATTTTGTTTCTCATACATGAGACATCTGAAAGCWCAGACCCCGCTGGAATCTTGCCTGTGAAGCTATTGTGTACTTTACAGCTTGCATATCTGAAGTAAACCACTCCTTGAGGAAAAAAGCCATTGATATCTGATTTGTAAAGCCTTCCTGTTGTTCATGCCTAGGTCATCAAAAACTTGATGTCATGACTAAGGTAGAGGTTACTTAGGTTACTTTACAGTCCAGTAGATCTAATGTATTCATTTGCCCTCGGTCTGGCAGAAGATCATCTACCATTGAAATCAGTGCAGTTTCAGTACCATTCTTGGCTCTAGGAAATTGGAAAACTTCAGTTAATACCAGGCTTGTTTCGCAGTTGCATCTTCTGTGACACTGAAAAGCACTTTTATTTTAAAGGTGCTAGTGAATATTGCCAACAGTATAAATTAGGGAGTTTAACAGAACTGTTTGAAAGAAAATCAATTAATAGTTTCAGTTTAAATCAAGTCACCATTTTTAAAAGTTGAAATGATTTTCCTTATATTTTTCAGTGCCTTCTTTGGACTGTTGTGATTCATCAGTTGGAGCTCAGATTATTTCAAAATCAAAAGAACTAGGTAAAAATGTAAATGCTTAATCTTTGATAAYTTAGCATATTTTAAGGGTATATTTTTACACGAAAGAAGAATTACTTTTTCTGTGATTTTTGTAACACACAGCAGTAACTGTCTTTCAGTTATCACAGCATGCTTTTCATTTTTTTTCTCGTTCTCTCTTCTTTCTTTTCTGTTGCTTGCCATACCTGCACTATAATAATTACTTTAAATTATGCTATGATCCTGCAAAGACTTCCTTGCTTGCYTAGTACTTAGCAGAGAAAACATTGTAGGGCTGAATCAAGCATGTATACAGTGTATACAGGTTCAAGCTGTAGGAGGAGGACAACTTCTCTGTATTTTAGTCTAATTTGTGCTAGGAAATCTATAATCTTGACAAACCTACTCAGAAGTCATTTGTTATAATGATAGTACCTAAAAGCTTCCCCCATGTTAGGATAGCTTCCATCACATCAGGATTTTGTTCCATTTGATACTATACAAATGTATTCTGAAAGAAGGTTCTCCCCTCAAATATTCAAACTGAAAAATGATTATACAATCTTTTAAAAATGTTATTCCTTTTTCAGTAGCACGTAATAAAATTGATGTTGTGAATGATTATGTTCAGTAATTTTGGTTCCAAAAACTAGCTGTGTTTTGGAGTGCGAGATGTTACATAAGAAAATATTTTTGGCAAAAGGCAACAAATGGTATGATGTTTGTGTGTTTTCAGAAGTATGTTATCAAGTCATTATTCAATTAACCACTGAAGGAGAAGCATCACTGCAGCCTCTTCTTTACTTGGTAACTCCTTGAAAGTTACCAAACTTGTGCTTGCTGAGCCCCAGAGCAGGTGACTGGACAACAGCACCTTTCTGCATGGCAAATCAAGGAATGTTCAGTTTATTGGTAGACTCGGTTGTCACATAACAGCTTGAGGGAGAAGCAGTTAGAACTTGGGTTCTAAGCAAGATTTTCTATTCAGACTTGAGCAGCTGACTTGACTTGTCCTGAGTTTTTTTTGTCTGGAGGGTGAATAACTTAAGATGTCCCACTAAGAGTTGTGGGAGGCTAAAGCTGATTAATCTTGTGAAGCTACAGTGCTAAGGGCTGTGTAAGGAGCTGGATTGGTAAGCAACAGGGACACAAACTAAGACTTGCGGAGTTTATATKAGTGTCAGATATACAGGGATGCTCTGCAGGACATCAGTTGCCATAATCAAATTATTCTTTTAATGAATTCTTGGTGTAAGTTGTTCTGTAGCAACATACTCCCTTGTTCCTGGATTTGACTTCAGATCATAATTAAAAAGCTTTAACTGTAACGTGTAAGATAATATTGGCTATATCTGTGTTATTTATACTGAGTTCTCTCATGAATCAGTTCCATACGTGCGATTATTAACTCTTCAAAGTGCAATTCATAAAAATCTAAGACKTGTCAATCAGAGTTTTATATTGCTGTTACGATTCATTTAACTTTTGTAGACCCACCGAAGACATACACACAGGATGGAGTCTGCTTGACAGAATCCGGCATGTCTCAGTTACAGAGCCTAACTGTTACAGTACCTAGAAGAAAACGGACGAAACCAAAGCTTAAATTGAAGATTATAAACCAGAACAGTGTGGCTGTGCTTCAGACACCCCCAGATGCCCAGTCAGAACACTCAAGAGATGGAGAGATGGATGACAGTAGAGGTAGTGCTCTACTTTTGGCATGTTTCTTATATCTTGGAGTGTTGCAGTGGATACATATATTGCATACATTCCTGAGAGTTTTTACTATATTGATACTCACATGCTCTGTACTAAATGTTTTGTGAGAATTACTTGGACAATAATAATGGCTCATTGTTGTCCATTTCAGGGCTTTTCTTACTCTTGTTCTGGTGGTGTCATCCATCCCATATGAAACTTGCCTCTCTGAGGCTGGCAACACTGGAAGTACACATGGCCTTTTTGTCTAATTTCTTGGGTTACCTGTGGCAAATATTGTACATTCACTGAGTACAAGTGTGTTTTCAGACTCTCAAATGTAATGCAGACACTGAAAGTGGTACTGTTGAGCTCAGTAAAGCAACCTCTAGATCACCATAGACCCACTGTTTAAAACTAAGGGGAAAGTGAAGTGATAAGCCCTCGGGGGGGAGGGGAGGGTTGCTGAAAAGGGTTGTCTGACCTGAGAGTCTGAGGGAAAAACAGACTTCATTTCATTTCACTAGCCAAAAATATTTTGTTTGACCTCCACTCTAAAGCAGGATTCAAGACAGAGTTTAAGTTTGGAAGTGGCTTCTGGGCTGTTGCTCTGGTTCAGATAGATGACATATTACACAGAGCCCTCTCAGAGGGGTTCAGTTTCCACGTAGGGTGCCAGTTCAATGGAGAGGAGGGTAAGAGTGTTTGTTCGCCTCTGGGGCTGACAAGAGGGCTAATACCTGCCCCCCACCTCTGTACAGCAGTGAGACTGGAGTCAATTGTAGCAGCCCTTGGTTGAGCTCCTTCCACCCCACGTGTGGACATGGAGCGAACATCTAGGTGTCTCTGGGGCCAGCAGCCTGTACCTCACTTGCTTCCCCCACAGCTAAGGCAGGCAGAGCAGCCACAGCCAGGGGGTCCTGAGGCTTGGAAGTGAGAGTGGGAGAAGATGGGAGTAGGAGCAGCCAGCCTCTTTGTACCGTAAATCAACACTCTTCGATGCTAGACACGATGGTAGACACGGTAGCCAGCATGGTGCAATACCATTCTGCTGTCCTCTTTCATCCTGAGAAGTCTGTTGGTARTGTAGGTGCTAATCCGTGGCCTGAGGAAAGGCTTACTCAAGCAGCAGGTGTGAAAGTCATTACATTAGTCATGCAGGTGTCTGTTACAAGTGGAGCACAGGCACTGTGCCTCCCCACAATCTAAAGTGCTTTCTGTTTATGMAACATTGCCTTGTTGTTAATCAGATTAAATGTCATAAAAAGCTTTTTTTAGATACAGAGAGTGTGCTTGAGATAACTGGGTAGTTCAACCATCAGTGCAGTTTCCATGTTAACTTGTTGATATAAGTATCATTCCTGTTGTTTGATTGGCACATTCTTACTTGCCTTTTGCTGTTGASTACAAGTGTATTTTTAATAGATTCCCTTTATTTGTTTAAAACCTTTAAAACAGTGAAGTAGTTGTTTTCCTTTTGTTCCCCTCTGGAGTTGTAGGGTTTGGTAGGTTAGTTTGCCATTATACAGACTCTTGCATTTCACCCTGTTATGCCTTTATTTAGTCCATCAGTAGGATTGTTGAAAGCAAAAAAGCTTTTGATTTTAAGATATCAAGATAGAGAATTAACCACTTCCCTTGTTGTTCTTTTTCTGTGGTTAATCTTTATTTTTACAAATGTGTACCTATTTCCTATTTAACTTGATCTAATTTTATCTTCTACCCAGTGGCTTTTATAGGTATGCCTTTTCAACTAGATAACAAGATGCATAAATGGGATAGCAAAGTATGAATGGGAGAGCCAAGGCTTGTACAGTCTTTTTTTAATTTCAGTTCTGATCATCTTACATTGCCTTTTTTTTTTTTTTTTTCCCTCCTCTCCCTGGGATATACACATGTTGCAGAGATTCTTTTTTCATGTGTTGAGAGTCAGGACACATTCACTTACATCACTGTAACTGTATGGCACGTGCATGGTAGTTTGACTGGGTTTCCTGGGGGCTCCAGACCTACTACATGTGCTCTGCAGAGAGCCTGCTCTCTGAATGCCTGAAATTTTTGTGTGAGCATCAGGCTAAATAAAGCTATACTGCTGTTTTCATTGGAACAACATAGTAATTTCTGGAAAACGTGAGAAATCCTTAGYTCTACTCTAGAACTTCCAGAATAAAGAAAGATGATGGATATGAGAGATCTAGGTTCATGGTAATTCTGTTAGCATCTCACCCATATTTTACTGGAGGTTCCACATGTGTTTTAAAAATTCACTGGAAAATTCAGCTTGCTTTAGGAGCTTCAACTGCAGTGGACTTAATGTGACGCTTCTCCTACTACTTGTAGAATATTTATGAAGAAATGCAAGCAACTGTTTTGAAGTTTAGTGTTCTGCATGTACTGTGACATGTAGGAACGCTTCAGCACTTGAGCAGGTTTCTTCTCTGCTGGGAGGGGACATGTTACGAAGGATGCTCATCCAGGCTCTGCTCAGCCCGGGTGTTCAGGGGAAGCTGCGTTTGCCAGTCCATCAGCAGTGTTGCTAGAGCTCCAGAAAGTCTCAGTCAATCACAGAATCACATAATGGTTGAGGTTGGAAGGGACCTCTAGAGATCATCTAGTCAAACCCCCCTGCTCAAGCAGGGTCACCTAGAGCAATGCGAAAGTCTGGTGAACAGCCTGACCTTTGAAAGCAAGAAGGGTTGTAGTTCTGCCCCAGCAGAAGTGGTTTGAAGAGGCCAGTTCTGTCTATCCTGCAAGTATAAGCAGAGTAGAAAGCATGTTTCATAAACAGTGTTGCTGGCTCTTTCTTACAGAAACGTTTTTTTTTACACAGTTTTTTTAGACTGTAGAATTATATGCCTAAATACAAAAGAGCAAATCTATTCAAATCCCTGAATTCCCGTATCTTTTGAGGGACTAGAATATACTTAATGAGTGTCAAAAGCTTAGGGTAGAACGAAAACGTAAGGTTATTACTGTGTTGACATTTGGGGATATCCAAAACAATTAACTCAGTCTCTCTTCAGCACCAAAGGCTTTTATAACCCCATCATACTTCACATCTGTTTTTCTACCCTGCTTTTCCACAGAATATGAACTCAAAATTACAGTCCTCATCTTCAAGGTTGACTAATTCCTTCGGGYTGTATTTTCTGCTATATGAGTAAAACATCTCAGCATAGATAAGTCAGCTTTCAGTCAGTCACAAGGCTTCAGATCAAGAATCCTCCAAATGAAAGAGTCATTATAYATTACCTTCCGAATGCAGACTACATTTTTTCAATCTATATTCTTAGTGCAAACAAACCCTATTAAACAAAAGTTAGGGAGAGGTAAACAAAGTATACCTTATATGGTAGATTGTAGCTATATACCTTGATATATTGGTAGAAATTGYTCAGGTACTCAGATGATGCAGTGACACAGGATTCTGAAAGGAATGCTGAAAAAAAAGTCTCAAATTCATGTATATGAGACTGTATCATTTATTCTCATTTTTTTGGTAAACATCATAATTGCACAGGAAATACGTGCCTATACTTGTTCTACATGTATAGATAGAGTGAGTTTCTCAAAATCATCTGAAGATCACAGGTATCTTACCACCTTTTGAAAAACCTGACATTCTTAATCAGTTTCTTATAAATCACTCATGTAGGAAATCTGGAAAACTGTCTTCCTTCCCTGTTCCAGTTGAATTTATAATAGCTTTTTTTCTACAGAAGGTGATCTTATGGACTGTGATGGAAAATCAGATTCCAGCCCGGAACGGGAAGCTGTGGATGATGATACCAAAGCAGCAGAAGGAGCTGATGGGATTAAAAAAAGAAAGCGAAAACCATACAGACCTGGTAGGKTACATAATCTATATGGTTGTGGGTSACTTGTTTGCTTTTATAATTTTTTCTATGTATTTAGTAGAATATTAGAAAGAGTATGGAAGTAGTTCTGARGTGTTACATTCTTAATTGTTAATTTCAGAAGTTTTTCATATTCTAATTAAAAATAGTTTAATTTTTTTATCAAAATGCAGTTCCGAAAGGTCATTGCACGACAGCAGACCTGCCCTTAATGTTCTATGAATCATAAGTTTACAGTTCCAATCTATATCCAATCCAATCTACCTTGTTATAGATTCTTGATAGAATGTGCAATATTTATGTAATTACTGGAGGCTGATTGAATGTGTAAATATATAGTGTGCATTTGTGTATATGTATATAAAAAATCTCTGATAATACATTATATTGCATAAAAATAATTATGTAGATACTGTGTAGGCAGGGTCAGAACTGGAGAGAACCTTATTGCAGTTATSTTGCTTATTTTCTGAAATACTTGATATGAGTAGTTTTTCAAATAATTGCAGGTGACTTCTGAAAATGAATTTGATGAATTGTTTTAATTTGTTAATGTAGTCAATTCTTAATTATCTTAACTGTGGATTAACTGGATGTTCTGTATGCAGAAATGCTTGAGCTATCTCCAGGCAGAAAAAGCRAGAGGTACCTAAATGAAGTTATAGGAAGTAGTTCTGATTCATTAGGACTAATAATGAACTCAAGATAATATGCTCTGTTTAGACACAGCTCGCCTTTTTGAAGAGACCCCTGGTATGTCTCAGAATATCTGTGTTATGTGTTGTTCTTTTTTTCTCATTATACAGCCTCCCAGTACTGTGGGTAGGTTGACTGTAGTCTTCGCAGTCAAAAATACTGTTTTGGCCACTCATTTCCATCCTTCTTCCTGTAATGGGCCACATTATGTGATTATGAAGATGGGGAAGGGGAACTGAGAAAATAAGATGGTTAAGGAGTAGAGGGATAGAAAAAAGTAGGGAAAGGAGGTAGGAGTAAAAATGTGGTCCATTTCTCTTGCTTCTCTGTCAGCACCTGAAGAGATCTCTACCGCCTTTTCCCCAGCCTGTATTTTCCAGGACACTGAGGAAGGACCTTGTCTCAGCAGGTGATAGCCAYGTGTGTTTTGCCTTCCATGATGGGCAGATCATGTGGAAATGATGGTGCAAAGCCACATCAGCTAATAGAGATTTTCTGCTTCTCCACAAGTAATGTGTCCTTAGGCCATTTATTTCTGCTGACAGATCCTCAAGGGAAGAAGCTCAGGAGTAGTTTTGATTCGTGAGCTGAGCAGCCATCTGTTTTCTGCGGCGAACTATTTCCCTGAAAAAATAAATAAAACCAAGTCTGATATAAGTAATACATACACACCAGTTGTAAAGGGATTAGGAGCACTGCAGTCAGTCTGTAGTGGAGGATTCTGGAGTTGCAGGCAATGTAGTATGGGTTAATTATCTTTTTTTACTTTGWGATACTTCCTGCTCTGATGCCATCAATTGAAGTGTTGGGCTCACTACACCAATTTGTAGAGTTTCCATGATCCTTTAAGGTTCTTCAATAGGTTTCATTTAGTAGACTTCTAATATTAGCAGTTCATCAGTGTGCCATGGGAGGGAAAAACAGTCACCAAAAAGTTGCCAGGTTTGATGGTTTAAACTTACACTTGTGGATGTATTACAATCCTAAAATTCTGGTACTTTTGGATAATTACATCTACACCTACCAATGTACTAAATTATGAAATACTTYGTAAGCCTCTGAATGAAAACTGAAGCATCTCAAATTCATTCTTAGACCTCTGCAGATGCGGTTGTCCTCTTTGACCTCAGAATAATCTTGGCTCCCATTCTTACTATGAAGCATAGTCTTATTCAATATGCTTGATTTTTGCTTCCTTGTTAGGTATTGGTGGATTTATGGTACGTCAGAGAAGTCGTACAGGGCAGGGGAAAACTAAAAGATCTCTCTCCAGGAAAGATTCTTCTGGCTCTGTTTCTGAGCAGTTGCCTGGCAGAGATGAAGGTAAGTTCAGAAAGATATTTTTAAGTACTTGCTCATGCTTAATGCAGTAAGAATAATGGAAATGATAACTATATAATTCTGTCAGGAGATGTATTACAAAGGAAAAGGTTTATAGTGGTTGTCCTGATGACTTTATTAGTTCAACTGAAAACATTCATTCATATGCATGTATAATAGTAGCRGAGTCATGATTTATGATGAAATTGAAGCAGTACATTTAGGCTACTGTGGGAGAGAAATAGTGTAGATTATAAGGCCTGCTGTACTGTGTCAGAGCTCTGTTGAGCCTAGCTTTGACCAGTAGAAGACAGAAAAAAGTGTGAACTGGGTCAAGATTAAAGAACCCCTTTTCTAATATACCTTCCTCCTGATGCAGTCCTGATCCRGAGTTGTCTTCTGGACCATGTTCTGTGGGAGAACTTATAGACATATGTGTGTTCCACAAATGTGTCTGATCTTTTGTATATTTTTAGCCTCTGTGAATCCTCTATTATTGACTTTGATGTTACCTTTAATGTTGAGGGAAGAAATAATTCCTTTAGTTTGTTTCAAAGTTGACATCTGAGAGTTTCATAAGGCTCCCTCACGGTTTCTATTATGAAAGATTATGAAAAATCATTCAGTATTCGTCTGTAATACACAGAAATTTTCTGGGCTTGTGCCATATCTCCTTTCGGTCATCTTTTTTCCTAGGACTGAAGAGCACTACTCTGYTCTCTCTTTTTATAGAAAAACCATTTCATATTTCTGATACTGTAAATAATCAGTGGATTGGGCATTGAACAAGAAATTTGTTTCACCCAGCTGGGTTTATTTGCACTATTTAACGTAGACAACACTGAGACGTACCTAAAGTGAGATGCAGAATAAGTGCAGTGTAAAGTCTGTTTCCTGGGTAGTTAGTAGAAAGAGGCATCTGCTTCTAAAGGGTGGCTGAGAGCAATTCAGAAATCTCTGGCCTTTAATTTTTCCCATTATTCTCTCTTGTCTATATTGATTTTAACTTCTTTAGAGCCAGAACTGTCTCTTACTATTTATTTGTACAGGTGATAGACCTAATCTTTACATCTRCAGCATCCGGGCAATGTCAAAAACTGAGAGTTGGATTTTGCTCTTGTTGCACGCGTGAAACTGCTGTAGGAAGACAGCATATGTTTCTGATACCAGAGCAACCCAGTATTGTGGCTGAGTCCCCTATTCAGAAATAGTATTTGCTTTCTGCTTAATATTAGTGTTACAAATATATTTTTCTGCTTTGTAAATACTATTTTATGATATACTAAAYTATTTCAGCTAGCATAGAAAATGTTGCTGTTAAGCTTTTGATTTCATATAGAGGGATCTACTCCTTTAAGTTAAAAAAAATGTTAAAAAATATTAAAAAGATAATTCCTCATTGTGGGTGACAGTATAATGCTTATTGTTAAAAAGCAATATTCTTAAACAAGTATTTTTCAGTTAAACATTTTGAGCTCCTTCTTTACTCATGCAMAATTATTTATTAAGGAAAAAATAACTCAGAAAATCTGTGTGTGATCTAAATCAGCACAGCTTGCAGAGAGTCTGATTTGTAGCTGCCAGCGCTGGTCGGCTTGCAGAGCACTTTGTGGCTCTGTCCTCTTACATTCTCCTTCTCTGCCAAGGCAGGCACTCAAGCAGTGCAGAGGCCGCTGTGCTGGTGGTGAGCTTTGTTCTGGGTTAGGTTGAGCTCGGTTGGTTAGAGCGTAGTGCCGCTGATGCCAAGGTCGCGGGTTCAATCCCCATACGGGCTACACTGAGGGTTGGACTAGATGATCTCCAGAGGTCCCTCCCAACCTTACCATTCTATGATTCTAATTCAATGATTCTATGAACACATGACAAGAGATTAGTGTGGTGCAAAGCACACTACATCTCACTGCCTAATAGCAGAGTTTATAAAATAACTTCTCAAGGTCATTAATTAGCTTTGGCAAGACAATGGTGGAGTTTTTCAGAAGTTTTGCTTTTAACTGCAGTGTTTTCACTGGTCAGTTGAAATAAAATACTGAATGATTGATTAGCTTACTGTGATGTTTTTAGAAAGCCACTGTCCATCTTTGGAATATGATGGCTGAATAAATATTTAATTTTTCTTGAGAAGCTTCTTTTAGTTTCTAGATTCTTCTGGAATTCATGCAACAATCATTTCTCAGCTTAAAGAAATCTTTTTTATTTTTAATTTGAGAAAAATGATTTTATAAACTGAAAGCAGATGAGTATGTAACTCAACGATGTTGATTTTGGAGATACTAYTTCAGTAGAATTATCTTTTAAGTATCTGGCTGTATGGCACATATTGCTCTCAAATTAATACCAAATTCTTAGGTTGGGTTGGCGATATAAAAGCTAAAAGTCTGTCTACAGCCAATGAGATATCTGCAGCCAATAAAGTGCAACAAGATAGTGATGAGACTAGTATTACATATGGTATTTTTGACTTCCAAGCCCAGGTGATCAGGTGACAGTTCAAAGCTGAGTAGATAAAAGCAACCTGTATAGTATATCTAGAGTGTTGCTGAAACTCATGCACTACCGCAGGTAGGAAGCTGCCTTAGGCATGCTACCGCTGTACCTCTAGAGTAAGAGACAGAGTATTTTGTGTATTTATACCTGAATGTTACTTTTCTAGGTTGGACAGAACAGCTGCCAGACACTCCAGTTGAGGAGTCCGCCCCAGCTTCTGAAAGCACTGAGAAAATAAAAAAGCGTTACAGAAAAAAGAAAAATAAACTTGAGGAAACCTTTCCTGCCTACTTACAGGTAAAGCTACTGGTATACACTAGCTGCAAAAGCATACAAGAATTAATCTTTCTTTGTGTTAATTCATAGTACATTTAAACTGTAAATATTTTTTCCTGATTCCTAATTTATCGTAATAAGAAACTGTGTATTAGATGAAATCTCAAATCCTCTGATGTTATTTCTCAGTGTRTAGGCCTCTACTTGCTCTGAAAAAAAACGTGTTTTTTTTCTCTAAAAACAGACATATTACATTTTCACCTTGTCTACTTGTGCACTGCACTGAACTGTGCAAGAAGTCTTAGCCAGATCAGGTTATTTTCTCTAGAGATTGTAATTAAAAAAAGTACAGAGAGTTATTTGATGTGGGAAACAGTTTTCCTACAAATCTGTGTTCTTACACATCCTGCATCTCTGCTCTTCTGCCCTGTTAGATCTGTGATATCTCCAGCAAGTCAGGGGTAACACTTGTTGATGGGGATAATGACCAGTATATTAATGGGGATTCACCAGCTTACCTGCCTTCAACTGGATTATAAATCAACCAGTTTATATCTTTCTCACTGAGAACACTTTTTCTCGCTCTTCTCAGACATATTTTTTTTCCACAAAACTCTTACTACTTTGTATAAAATTTACCAAAGTTCCACAACATAGACTGTGCTGGGATCAAAAGTTAGCAAAGAATTGACAGATAAACAGAACAATCTCTGTCTAAAAATAACTTGTATTTGATAAATGTGGAAATAATCTAGAAAGGAAATACTCAAGGAAGACTTCATTTGTATAAGGAAGAATAAATATTTTTCCTTAAGGCACATTTCATTCACGTAAAACAKAAAATATTTATTTGATTCCTTCTTCATTAACATAGGAACAGCTGATAATAAAACGTATTTATAACTCCATTTTTAGCTATTGTATCCTAAACCAAGATTTTTAAAGACTACTTGGAAAAAATTGTATAATGAAAAGAATTGACTTGAAAATTTGCTAGGCCRTTACTTAGTACTCAGCTTTAGGTTAATGGTAGTTGTTATGCAGTATAATATTTAAATATGTAATTTAAAGGATGTTAATGCAAGTTAAGCAGCTTTTGGTGTTTTATTCTTCATTGGAATGATTTTCTGCTAACTGAACTGTAGCGTATGGTGGTTCCAGAACTCAGACTTCAGTGTACTTGCATGTTTTCCATGAACTTCTTATGTGGCCTTGATCGACTTGTTTAGTAGTATTCTCTTATTCAGCTTTCATCTTTGTATGAAGACAAATATTTTAAACTCTGGAAAAGTACTAGAGTATATATACATGTAATAGAGGTATGGCCTATAATACAGGCCTATGCTGTGTATATGTAAGATGATTGTCGTTTTCCCTGTATATTTTAATGTGGATTTAATAATATAATAGCATAACTATCTCAGGTAAATTGTATCCCCAATATTTACCACTTGTGCCCTGGAGAGAGAGTGCCATACTATGAATGTGGGACTGAGACTGTATTTTTATATTTTTAGTAACCATTAACTTTTTTTTCTTAACTTTGCCATTTACATAACATTTTCAATACTTGTTGTTTTCTGTACATTGAATCACGTGGTTTTTGTTACAGGAGGCTTTCTTCGGAAAAGATCTACTAGACACTAGTAGACAAAATAAGATGAGCCTAGATAATTTACCTGAAGAATCACTTCCACTTTCATGTAAAACAAATCTGACCACCAGTTTTCTGGATCCTTCCTCTGACCCCCTTCTTAGCTCAACCTCCACTCCAGCTCAATCGAAACTGGGCGCTCAAGGTATACAAAGCTAAAGTTAGTGATAATTTAATAGTTTGATTTTATTTTTTTTTAAGTGGAGCTTTTCCACTCTTTTCTCTCAGTATCTAATTCATACAGTTTCTAACATTCTGTATAATATTGCCTGTTCTTGTAAGATTAAATTACATTGATAATGAGTGATACCTGGCTTCAGGGTTTTAGCTGTTTCAGAAAGATTGGATGGCACAGCAGTTGGCACGCCATGCAAATCTGAAACTTCCTGATTGTAATTTCCACATCTACAGAATTCATGAAAATGGGTTAAAGGGTCAAACAGGTCTGAGAATAAGAACAATAAATCCATTATAATAGGAGACAGAAAGAAACTAATTAAAAAGGTGCTTTCAGTAGTCTGCTGAATATTAATTTATAAGAGGTTACCATTCAGCTTCTACGTTCTGTAAGGTTTTACATGTTTTTAGATTTCCAGGCTCCTCAAAATTTTTGGTTCACCATTTGCTTTCTGAACATGAGTGCCCTTTCAAGATACAGTTTGTAGCCCCCAGGCAATCTTGTGCTTCCACTTTCTATTGCAAGTCTGCTGGAGATACTGCTGAGAGACTTGCAAACAGCCAGAGGGTTGTAAAGTGCTGCTGAAAGGGCAGCTTCACACAAAGGCACAATTAAAAACAAAAGTCTGACTCTCTCTTCCAATTTTTTTTCCCTTCAGTGTCTTGCAGTATGGTTTATGTAGTTAGAGGTGTCTCAACCTTCTGTATTTTTAAAAAACTGTTATTATTTCTTGTGTATATACTTACTTTGTGAATCGCGTTTTGGCTGATCCTCACAACTTTTTCCGTCTA
This sequence comes from Rhea americana, assembly GCF_003343005.1. Taxonomy (NCBI): domain Eukaryota; kingdom Metazoa; phylum Chordata; class Aves; order Rheiformes; family Rheidae; genus Rhea; species Rhea americana. The sequence goes on from NW_028186612.1 coordinate 1,541,536, forward strand.
ACAAACACATACTGGTACGGCTTTTCAATGTCCAGAGAGTCTTTTCAAGAGAGAAGCTCACTTATTTGTAATTGTTACTCAGTAAAAATCTGCTAAATGAAGAGCAAAAGGCTATATTATAATTAAACAAGGCTACGTTATAATTAAACATTGATTGTTATATGGGTGAAATTCTGAGTAATAGAGAATGCGAAGGTTAACATGCCCATAAGGGGAAAGCACTGCAAATGGATTGTTTCAAGGTCTGTACTTCATATGTTCCAACACTGCAAGAAGAGGCATTCATATGAATTTTTTCCTCTCCAGCACTCTTTGAAGTCAGAAAAGCACAGATTGAGAGGTCTTTGCTGGTATATGAACCTGCAATATTAGAGTCATTAATGTTCCTGTATTATGTCATTATAAGGAAGCTTTTAAAGATGTGCAATCTTGGTGTTAATTTAATGCTCTATTTGCCCAATATTTGAAATTAAACTTAATCTATATAAAAAAGCAWGCAATTACACGCTTTTTGCTGGTGGACATATTTGTTCTTACTATTAACATGACCTGTCTTCTCTTTCATTACTATGTTTGCATTTATAAAGCATCAGATACATAAACTTAGTATYTTCAAAATAGGAGCCAGAAAAACAGGTTTTGGCTGATTCTGATGTTATTGAACGCCTTATTATTATATTTTTAGGCATATGCTAATCAAGTGGATGGGTCTTGAGAAAACTATTCTTCCAGAGTGCTTTAGTCACATTGTTGAGATGGGGTTTTTTCTAATTTTTTTGAGCTTAGGGGTCCCTGATRTATAGAGCAGATAGCAAATTTTAAACCCAAAAGACCTGTTCTTTATGAATAAGCAAAGTTGTAAAACTTTATAATTTCCTCTCTTCATTCTGAAATAAAATAAAAAGAGATAGTAATTAGAAGAAAATTACTAGCAACTGGTTTAATGAATAACCTAGTGTCCTTCCCATTTTATGTGTCAGAGACTCAAATAACAGTGATTCCTGGCCACAGAGATATTCTCAATAAATATCTCCACAGCTCAGATTCAGGCCCAAACTGCAATCTGTCCAGCCAGAGCTGTTTGTTAGTGTTGAGGGTGCCGGCAGCTGAAATCATCTGCGGGTGTTCATCAGTTCCAGTGCAGATTTTTCTTAACTCTTTTACTGCGACTATGTGAAAGACAATAATTTCCCCAATAGCTGAGAGCGCAGATCCATTTTGAGTTATAGAAACGCTGCTAAATTCACTAATTCTTGTGCTAGTAGCAGTTGCACCTTCCCTTCTGGCTAATGTTGCAGAGAAGCTTGTGGTGAGAGCAGCATCTGAGAGCACCTGTGATATTTTTAGTTCTTGCCATTTTGATACGGGCCCAGCTTTGGAGCAGCAATGGTGCTAACTGCTTTGTTTGATGCACCAGGAGGTGAATCAAGACCGTATTGTGTTGCTAATTGTGTTATTTTCCTGCAGTGCTATTTGTTCCAAGAGTTGCTAACTCCTCTGAGAATCCATGCTTAAGTGGATAGGTCTTTTCCACAAGGAAGATACTCTTTCTCTTGGAAACAGCAGTTTACTACCTGGATTAAGGGTTAGGTATACTTACCCATCTTTGAAAGAGCTCTCGCGCATCTTAAGGGGAAGTTACTCTGTCTGCTTTGCTTTTCCAGATCTACGCAGAACCACTAGGGAGTGAAATAAATGGTAAATTCAGTCTTTGCTAGTGAACTGGCAATGCATTTCAGTGGCACGCTTGGTGCCGGTTGATTCTTAGAGCTTCGGGGTAGCTGAGGCTTCTGCCAGGCAAGATTGCAGTGGGGACARTGATGCACACAGCCAGCCAAAAGACAGTTTTTGGAGTCATTTGTTTACTGTTAATTACTAGTAACGGGGATTGAAGTGAGCTTTAAATTTCTAGTACTGATTTCTATTAGTTTTCAGTTACAGGACTCACCTTGTTTTTCCGTAATTTTATAACATTTGTGGCAGAATGTTGTGGTATATTCTACATAGGACCAAACCTTAAAATCATTTAAAAAATAAGGCCAGAGGAGAGTGCAGAGGTGTGCAGGTAATCCTTGGTAAGCGCTGGTAAAGCTGAAGGTGTTGATTGTGATGGGTCGTAAATGAAGTGATCTGAGGACTGGCTGTCTCTCTCCTTAGATTCTTGCCCTGGATGTCCCTCGTGAAAGAGAGGCCGGTTGGCAAGGCATGCTCTGWGAGAGCTCTGTAATGAATCCTTTCTTGTAGTGTAAAAGAGCTTAAATTCAGTATATTTTTTCCAGGGGAGCTAAAAAAGACATTTTAGTGAAGTCTCTGGAGAATGCTGAAGAAATTCTTCACAGACAAAAAGAGAGGAGCTGGCTGAGTCCCTGGGCAACTGGCTCAGGTGCTGCTGGGGATTTTTGTATCTGCAGTTTGTGTGATAAATCCCATTAGAGTAGCTGCAGCCTTCGGAGAGGTGTTTTTATTACGTTACACTTCCTTATTTTTATTTATAAAGTTGTATCAGAGGAACCAGGATCATGCAATAGCAATAGAAGTATAAAATCTATTAAAGATCGAGCAGTACAAAAAAGTTGTTTTCTTTTTGCTTTGTGTTAGCTTTTAGCTTCATGCTGAAAGAGTCAAGCGGTGCTGAGCTATTTGTTTAACACCAGATATCAAGCAACTATTGCTTGTGATCTGAAGCAGCAGACTCAAGTGATTTGGTTAATTCCAAGATAATATTTAGCACATATTGAATTAAAATTGGCAAAAGAAAAGAAGAAAGAAAAATGTAAAAATGTGCTTTAGAATAAATGTCTTACGTGAGACTTGCTGTCACTAGAACTCAGTCCTTTTATAGGCTTAACAAGCTCCATCTTAAAAGCCATTAGCTTTTTCCCAACCTACTAATCTCATCAGAAGGCCATTGCAGAATCTGATCGCTCTGATAGTTAGGAGCCTTTTAATTTGCAGCTTGAATTTGTTTGTGACCAGTTTATAACCATGGGTAGTAAATTGTTCAGTTGTATCTTTTCACCTATGCCCTTTCTAGCTACTTACTCAATATATTTACATTCAAATTAGAAGTTGAATTATTAGGGACAGTGCCAAGCACATTCCTGGAAGCTGTGGAGGAGAACTGTGACAAAGGAAGAAATTATAGAAGAATTAAAGGCTGCTAGTTCAGTCTTGATGTTTCCTTCATAAGTTTTCTTCCGACTGGCTCTTGATGCATCTTCAGGTTGGATTTCAGAGAAGCTAAAGAACAACTAAAGTCAATCCTTTGCTTGCCAGTCAGCTGAAGACGTGAACACTGCTTTGTGGGGCCTGAGGTTAGCTGCTGACAGGCAGAATGGTGGTGCCAGAGCCAAATGGCCAGAAGGAAAATACACATCTCAAAAATAGAGCTAAGCTTTGTTATGAGCCTGAGATTTCATAGTCCTTTTTCCCAGGTACACACATAAAATATCTATACCCACAAGTGGTGTGATCTTTATTTATTTATTTATTTATTTATTTGTTCGTTTGTTCATTTCTAACAACCCTACAGTTTCTCCCTGATGAACAGGATGTCAAGAAGATAGTCACATCCAAAATTTATTATTCAGTATTCAGCAATTTTTTACTAGGATCAGGTTAGTTTTTCCTAAATTACAGACACACATGACATTTCTACCTCTGGGTATTCTCATTTCTTCATGATTTTTTTCTGATCTTAAAAACAGCATCTCCAATTTGTTTACTTACTACTACTTCTTACTGTTTTATTTTACTTTTATATCAGGCTGTATTTCATTTAACTGATTGCTCCTTATGTTTAAGAAAGATGTTGCTAGTAAGAGAGGTAGTACTATGATGGCTTTCTTATTTTTAAATACACTTTGCTGATTTACTGTGAACAGTAAATCCTTCCTTTATGAAGTGTATTTCTTGACTTTTRTATTCATAGGCCTTTGTTTCTTAGAGCTTTTGAGTTCTCACTAGCTGTTGGAGTTTTTTCCTGAAATCATCCTTCCGTTTTTCCTTACAGCTGACTACGTCACACTTCTTCTGTACTTGAGCAATTCCCGAGCAAGTTAAGAATGTGCACATAGCTACAGTGGTGACTGGGGAGGGGGYGACCGTAGCGCAGCGCAGTCGCTCATCTAAGCGTGCCTTGCAGCATATGGCACTCTAGAAGAGCCTACAGCYTGGTAGATCTGTGTTTCAGTTTATAGCTCAAGCTGTAGTAGGTCTCCAGAGTGGTGCATTAACATATAAATGCCATGATTGGTTGATTTTATTTGTTGCATTTCAAACAGGTAGCACCGATGACCCCTTAGCTGATCTTTCAGAGGTCTTAAACACTGATGACGATATTCTTGGAATACTTTCTGATGATTTGGTAAAGTCTGGAGATCATTCGGGTATGTATGCTTATAAGATCTCTCTGATACTTGTTTTTTCTCTTTATTACAGAAGTAGACATTATATTAAACCTACAGGTTATGCTCTAGGTGATTTCAGATATAATTTTCGTATCTTAAGAATACCTTAGTTTGAGAGGGATTTTGTTGTCTTCTACAAAACAAGCCCAGCCTTTCCAACATTTTATTTTACTTAGCTCTTTGCTTTGCTGCTTAAAGAAGAATAAAAAATAGCTTCTGTTGTCTATCATACCTGCGTAGCTTTTTCAGCATGCAGCTTTTTCTTTACTTTTTTTTGTTTTCGTGTTATAATCATCCATTTTATCTGGTTTGGGTCCTGTAGGTCTTGATTTATGCACTTTCCAGGTTGAGAACTCACCCTCCCCATTTGGTAAGAAACTAAACAATGGATGATCCATGGTTAGAAGTAGTCGTCTTTCCTAGTGGTCTTAGCTGAAAGAACTGCATGTGTAGAAACTAGTACTCTTCTACTGTGTCACTAATTCATACGCTCATTTCCCACTCTTTCTGTATTGTTCGAGTCTAACACAACTTAAATCTTTCGCTCTGCACTTTAAGAAGAATAAAGTTTTTATTACGATTTTTAAAAGCATTCCTGAGTTTTTGTGTTTCATGATACAAAACCATGCACTTTCTTGCTGTCACTATTATTTTTAATATTACTTATAGTAGTAGTGTGTAGTGTTTATCGTAGTGGTATCTTATAAATTAAAAACATTTTAACAATGTGAATATATTAAAGCATGGATAAAGCAGTCAATATCAATCTATTTGTTACCACTGGATGATGATTCATCACTTTAAGTTAAGCACAGGCTGACAAATAGAATGGCATGTTTCATTATTTTAAAGTTGTTTTTATTTGGTATTTAGTATTGAAATATCTTTTAAATACTAAAGTCTTCAGGGCTTTTGCAAAGACATTTCACTTTTGAGAGGGGTATTGACTTGTAAAGGATGTTATAAAATGTATATAATGCTTCCTCAGTATCCACAAATAACTTTGTCTAATATAACCTAGAATATTCAGTAGTTGCTTTTGAGATGGAAACCACTATCACTGTTTGATATTGGATACATGTTAACAACACTTCAGTAGATATTTAATGTAATCRGCGTCTGAGTAAAACTGAGGTATACCAGAATGAAACTAGTTGACTACTGGTGTGATGGTCTTCGAAATGCGAAAAAGTGGTATAGTGGAACAGTATACTGAAAACTATATGCTTGAAAACATCTCGTACCTCAGTTCAGTAGTCTTACTTCAACAAATTTTTCCCCTACTTCCAGTTTTCATTAAATTAGCATTCATTAAACAGTACAGCAAACTGGGAGGTAAATTGAGGGGTGTGGAGGGGTCTGTTTACTTTTTCTAATGAATGTCTGTCTTTGCCTTACCTTTCAAATTTTATAATGTCTTGATTTAGTTGACACCTCAGCTCTAGAAAAAAATATGAAACAGTGTTATGCTCTTTATTCTGTGTCAGTAGGTTTTATTATTTATGTCTCACTAAATATTTTTTCCTCCTTCAGCTGGACTAGATATTGGTCCCATCTCTGATGATCCTTCTTCTCTGCCTCAGCCAAATATCAACCAGAGTTCACGTCCATTGAGTGAAGAACAGTTAGATGGAATCCTGAGCCCAGAACTAGACAAAATGGTCACAGATGGTAATTTGTTTGTACTTCATCTTGGTCTTCTAGAAAACTTAAGTAGATATCTCCTTCTCAGATTTTGCCTGTGCATTGTCAGATACCTATTTGCATTTAGTTACAGAATTAATTTTATTGCATTTTTGATAATTGTTCATTCTGTGTTATTTTTACTTTGCCCAGGTGCTATTCTTGGCAAATTGTACAAAATTCCAGGTATGTGTTCTGATATTTGTTGTCTTTTATAAAATGTGGTTTATGAACAAGGCCAGCCAACTCATGCATAGCGTTTTTGCAGAGCTAGGAGGAAAGGATGTTGAAGACTTGTTCACAGCTGTATTGAGTCCAGCAACCACACAGCCAGCTCCTTTGCCACAGCCTCCACCTCCACCTCARCTTATGTCCTTGCACACTCAGGGTATGTTTCTGTCTTAATTTAAGTAATGATAGCCTGGTAAAGGAAGTTGTGCATCTTCTAATACAGATACGAAAGTAGGATGAACCTTACTTCCCCCCTTTGCTAATTAGGCAATAGTATGGAATATGCGTGTAAATATTGCTAGTAGAAAAGGATAATTATTTTACGTTTTTATGACGTACTGGAGCTGTTATTTGGGCTGACACTTTCACATTCTGGAAATTTGTCTGTGAGAAAGTATGTGCTTTCTTTTGACATTACTCTTTAGTTACCTCTGAGTATCTCTTGCAGAGTAAGGAAAGATTCTGTATGACAGTGATTTGCTGAGTCTTAATTGCCTTAAGAGTTAAGTTTAACATGTTGATTAGTCCTATTCAAATAACAGAGAGGTGAGGCTAAATAATTTTGAAGTTTTTCTGGAAGATTGTCTTTTATTCTCTTTCTTACTACTAACATTTTCATTACCAATTCATCTCATGAGTTGATATATCACATTGTTGCCTTTATATTGGAAGCGAGAAGACTAAGTTTATTTGTTGTTACCGGTAGAATGTGTTTAGAAGTATAAGCATAATTAAATGCACACTTTCCTCACTAGGCATTACCTATGCTTAGTTTTGCCTGGGCTCGTGTAAAGAGCACCCATTCTGTTAAACTAGTAGAACAGAACCTAGTATGTAAATTGATTTCACCGTTTAAAAAAAAAAAAAAAAGAGAGAAAGACAAAGAGAGAGAGGTTGGTTTCCTAGTTGGATGTATTTCCATAATAATGAAAGACTTCAGAAGGCCCTAGATGTGAGAGAATTTAAAGCAAATAATAAGGTGATTTAAAACAAAAGATAATAGAAATATCGTTGGCTGTTTCCTGTTTATTTGGATACTTGCAGATATCTTCAGCATTTGAGCTCTGTAAGATTGTTTAAGTTTCTCTTTGTGGGAACTCTCACAATTACCAAGTTTTAGGTTTGTAATTTGGTTCAGTTATGGTGTAATGATCCACGTGTTTCTAGGAGATAAGCACTTCAGTAATGGGGAAGCTTGTACCAGGTTTCAGCAATTAAAATAAAACGAACACTCTCTGTTCTCATGAAGACATGCGATTCCAAAGCACAAATCAAGGGCCTAACTCTCCAGCCTGTTTCTTTGCCAGGCTTTCACAGTTACCATGTGCCATCTATTTACCAGTTATAATGAAGCATATTCTATTAAATTATAATTAAGTTATTTTCATGCAGACAGAACCTTCTACCTAGTGAATGTAACCTATAGGTTGGAAAACAGCATGAGAGAATACATGAGAAAATTATGTTTTCCTATAAATACATCAAATTCCCGACCTACTTATATGGTTTTAGGGAAGTACATGAGCAAAATTATAATCTTACTTAAGTGACAGAGATTCAAAGGTCAGTGTTAATTCTTTATAGGAACATCTGCAAAGACCATCTGCTGGAGTAGATCTGCCTGTGTCACATTTTCCTAATATTTTAATCAAATAAAATTTTCTGCCCTAATATTACTAGGCTGGACATTTAATTACACTGCTGATGCTCATTTGACTAGATTTATCTATTTCATTGGTTACGCATTATGGAGTTAGTAGATAATGACGCTTACTTTGGTGCATTGCTGTCTCAGAAGAGGAAGTTTTTAATTCAGGTGGTTAATGATAATTCTACAAGGACTGAAAGCAACCATCTCCATGCTTGTTGCTTGGCAGCATAGATTTTTCTTTTCTTTCTGTAGCACTGGATCTGGATATAATAAATATGACAGACCAATAGTCTTTAAAAATAAACCTCAATATAAAGTGTGGTACCATAGAATGGGCTAGTGGGAAATTTTTGAGAATCTATTTAAAAAGCAACTTATTTGCCAGACAAGGAAAAAATGTTTGCAGGGATGTGATGCAGTAGAAAAGAATCTCCTAAATCTGTAGGGAAGCAAAGTAAATCTTATCCAAAAATTTAAGGTTAGTATTATAAAATTTTAAAGCAGTTATTTTATCATTAGATGAGACATCTCTTCTTCACTGCCTTCACATTTCTATCTAAATCTCAAAAAGCACTCACCCTTTAAAACAATAATTTGAACTTCTTCTTTTTAGGAGAGAATGCATTTTCAAGAGTACCACTAATGAATGGTCTGATTGGTCCTAACCCCCATCTCCCTCACACAGCTTTGACTCCTGGAGGTGGACTAGGCACTTTCTCTCCCATAACACAGCAGCCATATACTGATACTAGGTAAGTCAAACCAAGGAATCAAAAATATATCTATTGTTTAGCATTTATCACTTGGGAGTGGTTGTTATTAATATTGTGGTATTGTTGATATTTTAAATATTTAGTTCTTGACAGCCAATACAAAAATTTCTGTGTTCTTACAGCCTGTTGACTACTGAAATAGCAAGCAAAATAATTACTTTGCTAATTCTTTTTCTTTATTGAGAGAAATCTATCTATAAAACAGTACTCTTCTCTGATTTGTCAGGGATAAGAATCCAGCATTCAGTCCAATGGTAAGTGATCCAAACAGTTCATGGGCACCATCAGCTCCGCCTTTGGAAGGTGAAGGTGATACAATGTCCAATGCTCAAAGAAGCACTCTTAAGTGGGAAAAAGAAGAAGCATTGGGTGAAACGGCAACTGTAGCGCCTGTTCTCTACACAAATATCAACTTCCCTAATCTAAAGGAAGAATTTCCAGGTGAGTGAGTGATTTACTGAATGGATTCAAATGTTCTGTATCAAGTTATACATCTTTGTTTGAAAGAATTCATATAAAATAGACTTATCGAAATCTTGTATATTAACACTTTTTTGGTTGCAGACTGGGCTACAAGAGTGAAGCAGATTGCTAAACTGTGGAGAAAAGCAAGCTCACAGGAAAGGGCTCCATATGTGGTAAGAACCACTACCACTTGCATTTGCATGCCTTCAGACAAAATACATTTCATCTGTAGGATTTTTGTTGGATTTTTAGGATAGATTAGGTTCTAGAGTTACTGAAAGTTCACTATAAGAATGCCTTTGTAATTTAACTTCAAATACTTTTACCTATTTTCTCTGCTTTTCAGCCCTGAAATAGACTATAGTAATGTTGTTAGGCAATCTAAAGACCTCAGCTCAGATGAGAATACTTACAGTTTCCACTTCTTTGCTACATTTGATTCATGTTTCAAGTCTTATTTGCTCTGTCTTTCTGCACGGAGTCTAACCAACTACTTCCAAAGGATAGTAACAAAACATGATGTGACCACCTTCTTCATGTGCCCCTCCCATCATTCTCTTTTCCTCATTAAGGATACTGAAGTTTTTCACTTGTTGAACTAACCATTCCAGAGGCTTCAGTACCCACATCCTACTTTACACACTTTCCTTTACACCTGTGGACTTACTTTGCTGATTCCCTTAAGTACTTACTCTCTTCTTTCTCTGCTTTTGCAGTGCGAACATATTTTGACAGCTTCCATGTTGTGGGAAGCATGAGCGACTCCCAGTTTTTCCTCTAAAGCATTCTCCTTCTTCACATCCAAGTCAATGGAGCACAAATATTTGTCATAGCTGTCCCAACCTTGGCCAGTGATTACATTCTGTAGAACTTCTCTGGTCCAACTTTTGACCCTTCTGCTCTGTTGAAACTCTTCTTGTTAAAGATTGTCCACATGCAGATCTCAGAATCATTATTGATTTTGTTCTTTTTGAACTGCACAGCCATTATTGGCAAATGGACTTTTCTTTAATTTCCTGTTATTCTCTCCTGGGACTTACTTTTCCTCCGTTTCTTCACAACAGCAATTGGATGATAATTTTCCTTCTCAGTTTGTAGATTTCTGTGGATTTCTATGTTTTTATCTTCAGTCTCCTTTTCTTCCCCCTAGATTTTTCTAATCTGGTCTCATCAGCGAAGAAATTTGACTCCTATGTTGATAACTGAGAGCTTAAAAATACCAACATAATCTACTGTGTAAATTAAAAACTCTCATTACTTTTATGACAGCTTTAGGAAGGTAAACTAGTTCCCCAAATTCAGTATGGGAGGAGGAGACTCAAACCACAGAGTTCCTGATTTTTCTGAACCCCTTCACACTTGAAACAATCCTTCCTATTGTTTTCTTTGAGACAACCTCATTATTCTACTGATTACTCAAGCCTGTAACTTTAGCACCATATTTAGTTGAGGATTTCTTCTCTGTATTATTTACAAGATACTGTCCACTTAAATGCATAGATTTTTACTTAGGCATTTATTACTTAACAATTATTTCTGTTACTGAATTGTCTCTTTCACTGCTCTTAACAAATAGTATTCTTATTCTCCTGATGGATATCCAAGTAGCTGCAAAAATTATTTCCTTCATCTTTGGGAGGGTTGGAGGGCACATGCGTGTTCTCAGAAGTATATGCGTAGTTAGGAGCAGCTGTGTCCTCACAGAAGTTGCCTTCCATATACTCTTACCATTCGGCTGTTGCAAGTGTGCCTAGCATTTTGCGCACAAGAAATTGCTGCAGTACCTGTCTTGAGAAGCTTACATTCTGCGAGAATAAGTAAAGGCTACATTAGAAATGAAATTCAGAGGAGGTTTCTTACGCTTTTACTGTAGGTTTTTAAATTTTCTTAGTATAACTGCTGTGACACTGCTGCTGTCATGGATGTCACTGTTTCTGTTTGTTTGTTTTATGGGGAGGAGGGGGAGGTTAAACCTTTTGTGTTAGGCAACCCTCATTTGAGAGCTGCAAATGAAATTGTGAAAAAGCAGATGTGAGGGTTTGATTCAGAAAAGGAAACACATTCCAGATTGGTAGCAAAAGAGACTCTTTGAAGCTTCCGTTAGATGTTTTAAAGTGTCAGTATTGCTTTTAAATGCCTCATTGAAGAGGAATTGCTATTGTTGGGTCCGTTTTTTCTTGATCCGTAAGCCCATATTCTATGCTTGTACTGCTAACTTAACACAGACTGAGATCTATAGAGGCTGTTTAATAGAGTAGACTGTATTTTTCTTGTCACTGAAGTTCTCCACATTAGTGGCCTTTATTGATCCAAACATCATCAGCTATCTTCTTGTCTTCTGATTTCAGACTGCACCAATATATGATTTGAAAGGTAAACTGGTGGATACACGCTTTCTTGGCACAGTACAGTAGCTGAACGGAGGCTGTTAATACCACTGTTCATAACTCAGATTTTTCTGTGTACTCTAGTTTAAACACAACATTTCTACAGAAATGAAGTCTTTTCAGTTTAGAGTTCCCTGCAGAATGGCAATAACTTGTTTTTCATCAGCATTTGTATGATTAAATCAGGCTACACGAGTAATTTGGTTGTAGATTTTGTAGAAATAATAGATGCAGTGCTTACACTTACCAAAAGAAAACAAGCCAAACTACATGTTTTTATCTTTTCCCAGCAAAAGGCCAGAGATAATAGAGCTGCTTTGCGCATCAATAAAGTACAGATGTCGAACGACTCCATGAAAAGGCAACAGCAACAGGATAGCATTGATCCTAGCTCTCGTATCGACTCTGACCTCTTTAAAGATCCATTAAAACAGAGGGAATCGGAACATGAGCAGGAGTGGAAATTCAGACAGGTGTGTTGTGTTTAGGATATTTCATTATTTCTATTGCTGCTTTTTATTGCATTGTTGGAATCTTTTCCTGTTGTAATAAAATCAGTTTTAGTCTTTCTTTGTAGAAGAGTGTAAATTCATGTGTCCTGCATAGGAGAAATATAGATGCTATTGGAAGAGAAGCTGTTTGCAAATGTTAGAAAACTCTGTTTTACAGTTCTGATTCTGAACACCTACCTATTACAGAAATGCGTTATTCTTTCTCTGTATGACCAGCTGTTGCAGTAGTTTATATACCGTATATTGCAGTAACTTTGCCCTGCAGACTCCATTGCTTTTAATTAGATTGGTATGTGTAGGGATCTCAGAGCCCATTACATCAGTGCTGCATCTGTCAGTACTTTCTTCTTCAGAGTATAAGGTTAGAAAGCAGTCCTGCTCTTCAGGCAACCAGGGAAATGCTTCTTCCCAGGCAGTCAAAGTGTGTATGCCAAGTTAATTTAACTTTACAGATAGGCATGCACTCTGATCCTGTTGCATTTAAGATCTGGAATTATTCTTAGTTGGTCTTCAATGTGTCCTAAAGTTTTAACTATTAATTCATTTTTAGTCATCAGAAAGACTATATACCCTAGATTTAAAAATGTAACCTTTTTCCTCATAATTTTGAAACAGCAAATGCGTCAAAAAAGTAAGCAGCAAGCCAAAATAGAAGCCACACAGAAACTTGAGCAAGTGAAAAATGAGCAGCAGCAACAGCAGCAGCAGCAGCAGCAGCAGCAGCAACAGTTTGGTTCACAACAGCTTCTGAACCAGTCTGGCTCAGACACACCCAGCAGTGGGATACAGAGCCCTTTAACACCTCAGACAGGCAATGGAAGTATGTCTCCCGCACAACAGACATTCCATAAAGATCTATTTACAAAACAGCAGCTACCTGCTACACCTACTTCAGCATCCTCAGATGATGTATTCCTAAAACCACAAGCCCCACCCCCTACTCCAACCCGAATCCCAGTGCATGATTCACTGTCTCAGTCTCAGACTCCTCAGACATCTTCACAGCAGATGTTTTCTCCAGGTTCCACAAACACAAGRCCTCCTTCTCCAATGGATCCATATGCTAAAATGGTGGGAACACCTAGACCAGCACCTATTAACCAAAACTTTGTTAGAAGAAACACCATTGCACCATTAGACACTTGTGCACCACAGTCATCTGTATCTAGGCCCATTCAGGTAACTGAACCATCAGGAAGCAGGCCTTCACCAGTCAGAGATTCATGTTCTTCATCTCCAGGTAGCAGTGATCCCTATGCAAAGCCACCAGACACACCCAGACCTGTCATGGCATCAGATCAGTTCTCCAAACCATTGGGAGTCTCAAGATCACCCATAGTTATGGAACAGTCAGGGAAAGGTTCTTTACCAGCTGGAAGCAGTGATCCATTTACTAAACCAGCTCCTAGAACTGATACATTTCAGAGACAGAGGGTAACTTCTGCTGATGCATATGCACGTCCACCATTGACTCCTACCCCTGTTGATGGTAGCCCTGGACCCTTTAAAACTCCTATGCGCCCACCTCAGTCCCCACAAGATCCTTATGGATCAATGCCAGCTACACCAAGACGTGTTGCTGTTGATCCATATGAGAGGCCTGCTTTGACACCAAGGCCAGTGGATAACTTTTCTCATAATCAGCCTAGTGATCCATATAACCAGCCTCCCCTTACTCCCCATCCTGCGATAAAAGAGACTACTTTTGCCCATCCACCTAGGATAATGCGGCAACAGAGTGATTCTTTCCCTCAATCTGGGCCCATTTCAAGGCCAGCTTCTCAGGACCCTTACTCCCAACCTCCAGGTACTCCTCGGCCAGTTGCTGATCCTTATGCCCAACCTCCAGGAACTCCTCGACCCACCACAGTTGATCCATATATGCAGCAGCCACCAACACCAAGACCTGCTCAGCCAGCAGATTTATTCGCTCAGTCCTCAGCAAATCAGAGACATTCTGATCCATATGCCCAACCTCCTGGAACACCGCGGCCAGTTCTGAATGATCCTTATTCTCATCAACCAGCAACTCCAAGGCCAGGAGTTCCAGAGAGTTTTAATAGACCTGCAATGACAAGGCCAGGACTAATGCCAAATAGAGATCCTTTCCTGCAGACACCGCAGAACAGATTGCAAGGCACTTTTGTCAGGCCATCAGACCCATGTTCTCAAAGTCCTAGACCAGCAGCACCTGCAATAACAGATTCATTTAGCCATGGTCCAGCTSCTGCAGCACGTGACCCTTATGATCAGCCACCACTGACTCCAAGACCTCAGCCAGAATCTTTTGGAACTAGTCAACTAGCCCACGACACTGCTGAGCAGCCACGGCCTGGATCTGAGGGCAACTTCAGTGCATCTGCAAATTCTCCAATGAGTTCTCAAGCACAGCAATTTCCCAAAGTTTCACAAGTTCCTGGCCCAGCACCCACTACAGGAGTAACAGATACACAGAATACCATGAATATGTCTCAAGCAGATACTGAGAAATTAAGACAGGTGAGTATACTGTTTAATACTGATGATCTTAAAATTTTAAAAGCAGAAGAATTACCTGGAGTCGTCTTATATATTTGAAGTTACTTGGCATTAAACATAGCTGAGAGTTATCTCCCTTCGCTCAGTATGTTCATTTGGTCCTCCAGGATAGAGCCAGAATATTCAGAATATAAAAAGTCAGTAATATTGGGGATCCAAAATGGAAGTGAGAGCCATTGCTGAAGCCATTGAAAATGTAGCTACTTGGTCTACTATAGTTCTTTCATCTGCAATGTGAAAAAGAGAAACACCTTGAAAGAATAGCTAATTCTATCCTATAATAAATGAGATATAGAGCTGATTGTCAATGGTAGCCAGTCAGTGACTTGTTTACCAATTGAAAGAAAGAGAATAGACAGCAATCTTAGATGAGGCATCTGACTGTTTAGGTGATTATCATGTTGAAGTGAATCCTATCGTTGATTGTTGATGTTCTGGAGGGACATTCGCTCCAGGCTTTTGTCAGTGAATATTTGGCAAAAAGCTCTTGCCGAGAGGTAGAATTACATTGTATTTGGGAAAGTTGCTCAGTCTTTTGCCTCATAAAAGCCATGAGAAGTGGATTTAGCACAAACATCCATAGTATTAATCATACAGAGTCAGAGTACATTTTGCAACTGCAGTTTAAACCTTTAGCTGAGTTTTCTTCAGTGGACCTCCAGTCACCTTTCTCCCTCAGAGTGTACCATTTCATATGATAAAAGGGCCCTTATTATTGGAATAGAAGAATTGAAAGAGCATTGCTTGTAAGTYATTTAGTAAAATAGGTCCACCTCATACACTTTTGACAAGTGGTCTGGAGGTGAAAAGTTATGTTATCGATATCTTGCACCATGTGATCTTTTGACTTGTGATTGTGGTGGTTTATAATGTTTTTCTATAGTGAGTGGAGAAGAATTTCTTTCCTCCAAAAGGCTTAACCTAGTGGAGTGCAACACATGAAAATATATCAGTGTCAAGCACAATGATTTTTTTTTTTTTTTTTTTACAGCGCCAGAAATTACGTGAAATTATTCTGCAGCAGCAGCAGCAGAAGAAGAATGCGGTCCGTCAGGAAAAGGCTTTACAGGATCCAGCAGCTTCTGGAGCTCCCCATGGAGCTCCTCTTCAGCATTGGCAGCAAGACAATTTAAATCAGATTTTTAACCGCCCTCCTCCTCCATATCCTGGGAATATTAGGTCTTCTGTTGTCCCTCCAGGTGGGCCAAGGTTCACAGTATTTCCTAAAGATCAACGTGGACCATTTCCTGTTGATGGGCAATTCAATAGACCTCAGTTTCCACGCGATATGAATGCCATGGGGATGAGACCTCATGGTCTTAGGTAAGCTCTTTGATGCCTTAAAATGGGGTATTGCAGTGGTAGCTCTAAACTTACTGGATCTGTTGGTTAATGAGATTTTGAATGAAAAATCACCTGTGTGGTTTACACTAGCCAGTAATCTTACTGAAGCAGTGATGTGCAGTGAGCTTCTGTAAAAGTAGAATGTGTGTTTTACACTGACTTTGTTGTGCTTTTTACTGGAAATTATTCAAAAATAAAAACAGAGGAACTGCAATACTTAGGGAAGTACAGATGAGATGAAAGATCTTGTCACCTATTGTTTTTGGACACTTATTTAAAAAAAAAATGAAAAGTCTGACTGGCTTTGATGCCTTCATATTGAATAAATGACGTATTTTTGTTCTCATTTATAAAGACTGATCAAACTGTGACTTCTGTCTGTGTCATTTTTAGAATGAATGTGTGGTGTAAAATGAATACCAATAGTGATATGTTTTTTAATCTTGAGAATTGTTCTTTTCAATACTTTGGATTTTTTCAGTAATTTCTAAATACATGTAACATTATTTTAGACTTACTTAATTGAAGTTGTGGTTTATTAAGATAGTTCTTACTTCACAGTTTTCTATCTATTTTATTGGAATTGAAAGCAAGCTGTTTGTTAAACATAAAGCAATTATTTATTTCAGTCATAAAGCTTCTTTAAATATAAGCATTTTTATTCAAAATATTTAAATATTGTATTGAATGCATTATATAAAGCATTTTGGTGAATAGTAATTTAGTAAATATACCAGGTTAGGCAGTCCTAAGGAAAAAGATAATTTAGTCTTTAATACTTTATTTTAGATTTGGGTTTCCAGGAGGTGGCCATGGTCCACCATCAGGTCAAGAACGTTTCCTCAGTCCTCAGCAGCCAATGCAACGCCCTGGAGTTCCACCGCAGCTGAGAAGATCTCTTTCTGTTGATATGCCAAGACCAGCAAACAATCCACAAATAAATAACTCATCTGGGATCCCTCAACATTTTCCTCCACAGGGAATTCAGGTTCAACAGCACAATATATTGGGTCAGGCATTTATTGAGTTACGTCACAGAGCTCCTGATGGCAGGCCAAGGCTTCCTTTTAATCCTTCGGCTACAAATGTTATGGATGCAGCACCACATCAAAGACATGCAAGTTTTATACCCAGGCAGGAGTTTCCAGGCCCAAGGCAGGCAGAACCACTGAGACATAGTTCTCAGGGTATATCTAGCCAGTTGCGGGTGTCTACAAGTTTGGAGCATATGCCACAGTCCCAGCAAGATCAAATCAGTTCTGACAACCCACCTGCACTTGTAATAAGTTCTCTAAGTCATCCACCAGTTGCTGATGCTTTTCCAGGGCCGTCTTTGCCCACATCGGCACCAAGTGAAGAATCTGCGAATTTACAGGTTTCCGGCCAGCCAGCTGATAGTCTAGAAGAAAAGCTTGATCCTGATGATCCTACTGTAAAAGATTTAGATGTGAAAGACCTTGATGGTGTTGAGGTCAAGGATTTAGATGATGAGGATCTGGAAAATTTGAACCTAGACACAGAGGATGGAAAAGGAGATGAATTAGATACCTTGGACAATTTGGAAACGAATGATCCTCACCTTGATGACCTTTTAAGATCTGGAGAATTTGATATAATTGCATATACAGACCCAGAACTTGATCTGGGGGATAAGAAAGGAATGTTTAATGAAGAATTAGATCTTGGTGTCCCCATTGATGACAAGTTAGATATCCAGAGCAAGACAGAAGAACCAAAACAGAAGGAACAAGGTGATAGAATTGTTGCCCCTTCTGAGACTCTGTCCCCACAGAAGAAATCTGCTACAGAAAGTGAAATTAAAACAGAAGTACTTTCTCCAAACACTCATGAGGAGAAGAAGAATGAAAATGAAAAAGGCRATGGAAGTAATGAATCTACAAGTACTCAACAGGCTGCTGAAATGGAGATAAAGGATGGAGAAAAGGCTTCCATGCAGCCAGCAAACCCAGAATTCCCTGACAAAACTCCTGTTGTTCCTGTTCAAGAAACAACTGTGCCTAGTTCAGATGCTCAAGGATCTGCTCCACTGCCTGTTCAAGGAGTAGCAAGTTCCTGCAATATTTCTGGGTCCACACCAGTCCTCTCAAGTTTGCTAGCTAATGAAAGCTCAGATAACTCTGAAGCAAGGACGCTAGGATCTCCAGCTCAGTCTTTGCCAGCAACACAAATGAACCATTCATCAGGTATTCCACAAACACTAATGACACCTGGTGGACAGATCTTGGAAAACACTTTAAATACAAATTTGACCATGGTTCCACGAATAAACCATAATTTTTCTCAAGGGTCACCAAATCCRGGTTTTATGCAGGGTCAGTCAGCTAATCATAACTTTGGGCCAGGACAAACCTCTAATCAAACTGTGACTGTAACAAACCGTCCTGGTCCCAGTAGCTTATCTGGCCCCCAACAGATAATGCTCCCTCAACCATTAGCTCAGCAACAAAATCGAGAGAGACCACTTCTGCTGGAGGAGCAGCCGCTTCTACTACAGGATCTTTTGGATCAAGAAAGGCAGGAGCAGCAGCAGCAGCGACAGATGCAAGCCATGATTCGCCAACGTTCGGAGCCATTTTTCCCCAATATTGGTATGTAGATGACCTGTTTGTTAAAGGATTTGTTAAAAAATAAACAGCTAAATAGTATGTAGCACCAAAAGAAACATACAGGTATTTGGACTCTGAAGTTGGTCTAACAAAAAGCAGCCTGGCTAATAGGTATAATGGAAGTCTGGGAATTGAGCATGTAGGTGAAGCTGTGAACTCTGTGTCAAAGTTCCTGTTGACCTCACTGTGATCAGGATAACACCATGTTACTACTGAATTTGGCATCATCCCTTTCATGTACTCTCTTAATGCTTCAGTTTCTCATTTGTGAAACGGAATGGCTGAAAATACAGCTTTTGCAAGCAATAAAATGATGAAGTGCGATAGCTGGCCTTGATATTTGACCTGTTAATTTTCAATTTAGGATTGTTTTATTACGTTGTTTTGCAGTGTTCAAAGTGGCTCAAGGAAAGGAATAATTGAAAKCTGTATTATTAACTCACATGAAATCTAGGCAAGGCACAAAAGCATCACAAAAAATTCTGCACATACTAAAAGCACTTAAGATAAATGGTCCTTTTCTGTTTAATATAACATAGCAGATGGGGAATTAAGATAGACAACATCATTGTGCTGTCATTCAATTGTTATTAATAAAATATGAAAATTGGCTATCAAGTCTGTCCGTAAGACAAATCTAGCATACACCAAAGTGGCAGCTCGTATTCACAGTGTGGCTGGAACATTCTCCTTGAAGAGGAACATCAGTCGTGTTTGTTCCGCTGTGTGTGGGGGCAACTGAATGGACAGAAAGCAGGACAGAGGCACAGATTACGGTGCTTATCCTTTCCAGATGCTCCAAGTGGTGTGGGCCTTTCTGGTGGTAGTACGGCGAATAATTACAGAGCAACTTAACAGGTTTCGTTAGGGTATGTTGGTGTTATTGTATCAATATTGCCAACTGAACTCACAGAAACAAGTCTTCTTCTAGATTCTTAATCTATTGAGTCATAGACTAGGTATGATTTAGAGCCCCTCTCAAATGGGTCTGCTTTTCCTGTGTGTGTCTTGGCCGAGGACAGGAGGCTTTCTGTGTGTTGTAAATGGCATTATTGATCTTGTATTCAAGGTAGTTGCTGCTGAAGTATTTCTTAGAGGATGCATGAGCCTACATATTAACCAGTAATTTTGAAGTGGAGAGGAAAAGCAGATTTGAAATAATTATGCGGCTACATTGTCTTACTGATGATTTCTGCATAAACTAGGTCTGAACAAGTCAGTTGTAGTTACAGTCATGTGATGGTCAGCTATGTAAATGACTTACTGTTTTTCTTTTATAGATTTTGATGCGATTACTGATCCTATAATGAAAGCAAAAATGGTAGCTCTTAAGGGGATCAATAAAGTAATGGCACAGAGTAACATGGGGATGCCACCAATGGTTATGAACAGGTAAGTAAATGCTTGATAGTGTTTTTTAGGTCTACAAAATGTAGAAGGAACAATAGCACTAGAGGGAACTGTGCAATATAAATGAAAAACTTCAAGGTAAGGAAGGATCTGTTTATCATGAAGTCCATGCTAGTACTGTTTTACTGTATCCTAAGAATAAAGTGAGTATGACAATAAAAGCAGTAGAAAGGATTAAAACTCACTAGATCTATGTTCTGATCATAATGTCATTGGTCTACTCAACAAGCATGGCTTCACTCTTGATTTCTCTCTTGTTTTCCTATTTGCTGATTATGTAATGACACATCTGCTGTACATTGTGTTCAAAAACTATTGAGGAGCATGTAACACTTCCATCTTTATTTTGCAGGATAGTGTTCAATGCTGTGTATAGTTTATATTTAGCCCGAGTAACAGAATTTTCATCATCTCTATAAATCAATTCTGTGGACAAAAGTAGCTAACTATGAATTGTCTAGACTTCACTATGACAGTCCTTGTCAGACGTAGGGAATATATAGGCCTGATATGGTCTGTAGCTTTTCTTTTTCTCTAGATCTTAAAACAGCACACTTTTTTTCCTTTTCTCAACACATACTTCAGTGCTATCTGATAGTACGTGGCTTACCAAAGATGTTTGGAAGGCCAACTTGATCTTTATAAGAAGATTTTGCACTCTAACCCATTTATTATATTTTATTATACAGTATATTACACAAATGTATACTCATCTTTTGTACTACTAGTATAGTAGTAATATTTTATATATGTATATATGTAAAATATATAGTGATGTGTTATATTACTGCAACCTGATCGGGGTGACCTGCACAAGCAGAAGATTCTAACTGCTCAGATGCTAGTTAGATAGTTTATGTTCTCTGGTTTATCTTTCTATTTCAGATAGAAAGAAAAAAAAATTTAATCCGTGCTCCATCACTATTATGTACAGAAGTTTGCATTCTTCTACACTCTTACCATAGACTAAGATCTTCTGAATTGTCTGGTTTTGCTTTGTGAAGTTACATTGTCTGAAAGTGATTACAGGGGCTTGTTTAAACTGTTTTTGAAACCCAAAATACGTCTACCCTACTGTAGTGACTGTGTTGCCATCATACCTAACACATTAAATCTCTTTTTTTATCATTCCATGTTTTAATTTTTATCATTACAATACRTGTTATATGTAAAATATAAATATAGATGTTTCTTATGTCATTTTTATTTAGATTGCTCCCATGCGTCTTCACTACTAGTAAAATACCATGTTTACTAATATTACCATAATATGTCATGTTTAGTTCATCTCTATGAARAGAATCGAATGCAATAGTTTAAATTTAGAGCAAAGTGTTGTAGGATCAAATGAGAAATACTATTTTCCACACCTTGGAGAAGTTTGGTGTAGATGTTCAAGCAAATATCTGTAAAGCATTTAGATGTTTTGTATAACTTCAGTTTAATACAAACCATAGTCTCTCTTCTAAAATACCCACCAATTTTAAAATTACAATTTCATCTTCTGTTTGTGTATCAATAGGTTTCCCTTTATGGGGCAGTCAGTGCCAGGGGCTCAGACCAGTGAAGGCCAAAATCATATGCAGCAAGCAATCACACAGGTAATACAACTTGATATGAGATACATAGCAAAAGTGCCTAATAAGGTGTCTAAAAGTGCCTAATAAAGGCTGGTTTGATTTTTTTTTAATTGAATCATGATTTAATTTCCTTGTCTGTGTATTTTTCTGAAATTTCTAGGATGGAAATTTGACTCCTCAGATTTCTAGGCCTAATCCTCCAAATTTTGGTCCTGGTTTTGTCAGTAAGTACAGATTGAATAATTTATTGTATGTTGATATTTCGTTCTAGAGTTTCTTTTTTGTTGTTGTTGTTGTTTTTAATAAAATGCCAATATATGGATATTTCTTTCCAAAAATATTTTCTTAGTTTGACTCATTTGTCCTTCTAAAATACCACCATTTCATCATTATGATACCAATTCATAAAAGGACACATAGTAAATGATATTAACAATTTGTCTAAAAAAGTGTCCTCAAAGAAATACCGTAGGGAAAGAGGGGAACAAAGCAAAGCTGAGTTTTCTGATATTAGTCACAAAGAGTAATAAAGAATTATTTGGATCATCATTTGGATTTGTGTCAAAATAGAATTCTATTTATTACTTGACAGACTGCTGGCTGAAAAATCTAGCCTTTTGTTATACTGTAGTATTCTTAGCTCAGTGAGAGTAGCAGTCTACATTGATAGGCTATCTTTCATTTAAGAAACGAAAGATTTTGTGTAGCATCATTGTCAATTTAAAAAATATGAATAAAAGCCTTTCAGGTCTTAGTTAAGCAAGACTGGGTGGGAACCACAGTTGATGAAACAGTTACTTATATCACCAGTAGTTTGCATTCCTTACTTCTACTTGCATAAGGCTATTTGTAGAACTTAGTGTCTAAAATAAGAATTGTTAGCAAAAATTAATACTAAGGATATGTTGGGAGGGAAAGACCACATTAAAAAAAAGCGCTGCTGTCACTGCAAAAGCTTTACTTAATATTTATTAATAGAAACAGAAGTAAACACTTTTACTTTTTACRAAACTGGAGTAGCAGTATTAAACGGCAATGAGAAATTTTAGGAATGTTTTCTGTATTAATTTCCAGTAAGATTTTAAATGACACTCAACAGTGGTCTGGCTCTGGTGGGGGGAGAGTTGGAGATGGTTCTGAGAATGTCAGAAAACCTGTTTTTCATTTCAGTGGCAGTTATCTGGAACTAGTTAATATTTCAGTACTTTCATTTGCACTTCCAGGTTCTCCTGTCTGCAGTTATTCTCCATCATTTCCATTCAGTTGTCACTTCAGGTTTTATGATTAGTTTCACAGAATTTATCAGTGGAAGAATCGATGCCCCACGAGACTGTAGATAGCTCTGTGAATTGATTTAGTAGAGCCGTTAGATTCAGTGACCATCTCTGCAGCAGCAACAATTAATATAGGTAGGGACTGGAGCACAAGGAAGATATGGTTGTGCTGAAATCACACTGACATACCCATGCCTTTATTCTTTATATGAGATAAGCTTTCTTTATAAGGGAAATTCTATACCCGATTCTTGGTTATCCGGTTTGTTGCCACAGTGTTATCATGAGACAAGTGATCTTGTCATCAAGCCTTGTTGCTTCTTTCTGGGCTTAGCACAGCTAAGAGTGTTCCTGGACATGATTGCTTTGACTCCAGGAAAAATATCTGAAAACCATAGATTTCTCAGTCATGAGCCTCAGAGCAAATCAGCATCTCTCATTTGTGAAAAGAGTGATGTCAGAGTTATAGGCTGTGTTTGAATGCATTTATTTGTGGGAGGGAAAAGGCCCTGGCTGCTGAATGCCCTCTGGTGAGGATCGAAAGTTACGTGTATGCAGAAGACAAGTTGTAAAGAGCTTGTTTTTTCAGTTCATTTTCTTGCAGTGACTTTGACTTGTAGTTTGTATTTTAATTCATAATTCTAAAAAAAGTTATTCAGAAATATCTCATGTAGTCCAAATTTTCAGCCATTTCTAAAAAATGAATCAAGTCCTTCCCCCTTCAGAATTTATTCTATTCCTAAGGATTTTTAAGATGTCTCTCAAATGAGAAGAAGCTTTAAACACTGTCTATGATTAGAAATGAGTGCTTTGTTACACTTCTGAGTATGAATTTATAMTTCTGCTTTTGGACTCCTGCTATTTCAGTTTTTGTGATAGAGAGTGGTTTCGAGTTGGTTTCAGCTGAAAGCATTTCGTCAGTTTACATTTATGTGGTTGGAGAGAATGCCTTTCTCCACTATCTTGCATGTTTGTTATTGGAAGTGTTGTGGCCTTATGATATTGTTGTTCTTGGGTTTTTTGTTAAGTTCTGCAGTGCAGGTTAAATAAGTTGTACTTCTGTCTTAATTTGCCTTCTTAATTAGCAATCCCAGTTTAGTAGTGTTCAGATTACCTTGCACTCCTTACAGGCTTGAAGTTGAATAGGATGATGGAGTGGGACTTGATTTTTGTAACAGGAGATAGGTCTTGACATACATTTCCAATCGCAGATACTATCTGTCTTTCATTTCATGAATGCCTGGTGGATGTTTATAAGTTTAGTTTGATTTGTTCTTAGAAGATGTAACAAAAAATAGATGTAAATGTACACAACTGTTCTATGCACCAGAATTAATTAGGCTCTGTCTCCTGTAAATTTGGATCTCTAATCTCTTAATTTCTTTCCTTCACTAGGGTACTTCAGCGTTGCCTGTTTTGTAGCATAGCAGGGTACCAGTGGATTCTGTAGCTGGTTTCAAAGCTGAGTGTGCTGTCTGGCTAGCAAGCGCACACTTACTGACTAGACAGTTGGCAGGCATCTCTCAAAATTAAGGGACTAAGTTAAAACTGCTTTCTCTCAAGGCAATAGTTTGGATCTCTCTTTTCTCATATCACTCTAAGAACTTAGTATCTCTGAGACCTCAACCCCTCAGTTAAATTTGGCTGAACTTGATCAGCAGGTTCACAAAATAAGAAGAGAACTTACTAAATTTCATCTTTAAAAGCTAGATTCTATGGGATGAGATCATATCATTCTTTATTTCCCCTGTCTCTAGATGATTCACAAAGAAAGCAGTATGAGGAATGGCTACAAGAAACACAACAACTTCTTCAAATGCAACAGAAGTACCTTGAGGAACAAATTGGAGCACACAGAAAATCAAAAAAAGCACTCTCAGCAAAGCAGCGTACAGCCAAGAAGGCTGGCCGTGAGTTCCCAGAAGAAGATGCAGAACAGCTTAAACATGTAACTGAGCAGCAAAGTATGGTACAGAAACAGCTAGAACAGGTAATCATGTGGAAGAAAAACTAATCACCGTAATACTGAGCTCTCATACTAGTGTGACTCTTCCCTTTAAATCTGTTAAAATATTAATTAAAATAGTTAAATATAGTGGAGCTTGTGTGAAAGGAACCACACCCTATGATATTTTGCATGAGTGGCAGCATCACTCTGAGTTGTGAGTGACACTGGAGAAGCAAGGTGCTGCAGCAAAAGTTACAGCAAAAAGCTGGTTTAGTGCTTTGGGAAGAGGGAAAATTGTTTAGCAGAATTATCTGCAGTGGAGTTGCTGGTGCTACGAAGAGCATTAATGAAATATTCAGATTGTGGAGGAGGAATTTCTTAGCATGTAGGGTTCTGTTTCAAGCTTGAACAAGTCTCGTAACAGACTTTTCACTTGCTGCATCTTGTAACCATGACTGTAGTAACCGATATTAAAGTTAAGTCTACGATTGTTCTGATAAACCTATGGTTTGGCCAACAGTATTGAGTGCGGTTTTCCTTAAGACATCATTTATATATTGTCTGGCATGATGCCTCCTTATTGTATGAGTGGGGAATCTTTTCATTGTCAGGAACAAATAGACATGCCAAATATTAAACACTTTGGAGTTACCCTTTATTGAGGTGAAGGGAAAATTTGGCAGCAGGCTCCTTGAACTGAAGTCATTAGTGGTACATGACCCCCAGGTTCTTGCTGCAGTGGTGCCTCAGAAGTATGCACTGACGTAATGTTTGTTGGCTTGTCTTTTCACTATGTGGAAGAGAGATAATGCAGATAAATTATGTCTACATCATTTCTTTCTTTTTCTTCTCCTTCCACAATAAATCACAAGTAGAACAAATACAAAAGGATTCACTTTAACCAGTCTCTATCATACAGATATAGGTATATAGATACATTTTTTCACTCCAGGCTTAAACCGGAGTTATGTCAAAGTAACAACTGCTTGTCATGATATTGCTGGCAGATTCGTATTGTGCCCCGTAATTAAGTTTCTTTTATTTTTCCTTTTTTTTAACTTAAGTTTCGTATACTGCTGGAAAATGCCTTCCATTGCCATTCAAGCACCATTTAGAGCAGTCATCCGTGTCCTAGACAGCACTTTGTTATGTACCTACATGGAACTTAAGCTTCATATTAAAATGTGTTTTTAAGGACCTTCTATTTAAGTTTACCATGTTATTTACCTGTAGTCAAGCTTCTGTTTTTGAAAAGGACAAACTGTATATACATATACTGAGCGACAAGTTTTCAAATTGCTGTGAATTGTTGGATTTGATCACAGGTGCAGAGAAACTGGAGTTGACTTCGTACAAAGTGAGCTTGTGTCTGACAGGGTTATTAGCTCCGGCACAGAGCCACGCAGACACTACCGCAGTGTTTCCACAGCCGAGGCAGTTTAACTGCTCRGGATGGCGTAGCGCCTGTGCTAACAAGTCCTGCAGGCGAAAGCCTCTGCTTCTTTCTCCTCCGCTCCGTTAGAGCCACCAGGCCGATCTGCGCAGTTGCGGCTCAGGCCCGGCTGTGTTTTCGGTGCTGGTCACATGAGATCTGTGCTAATTCCAAGTACAGTCATGTCTCCTTGCCACTGCAGATCCTGAGAGGAGATGCTGGGTTGGATACCTCATTGCATAAACACGCAGAACCAACACAGGTTCAGTGCTCTACACCAACTGAGAAGTCCCAGAGCGCAGAACGGTGCAGTGCAGATGCATCCAGTCAGTGGCTCTGTGCAGTGGCAGTGTTTTCTGGCAGTGTCAATGCAAAGCCAAAGCTCATAAATCATCYCAGACCTGAGGTGACTCTGCAAATAACCTTTTGGGTGCACCTACTCTGCATTCTGCAACGTTCCTTGTAGCGTCTCTGTTGGCCTGAGCTTTCTAGCTTATCCCTTGCTCAAAATAAAGGAGTGTGCTATCAAACTTTTTTAATTATGTTATGGACTTTTCACATCAGCGAAAACAGCAGGCGGATGGTGCAGAAATCATCATCTAGTAAACGGAAAGAAGAGAGAGATTCTCCATAACCTATGCATTAGTAACTAGTGCATTACAAGTACTTTTAATTTTTTAGAAGAAAATGAGTTAGGTAGCTGCTGTGTTTCTGAAATACTCTCCATTAGCCTGGTGAAGACACTGACAGCACTGTCATATCCCTCCATTGGCTTCTCCTGCTTACATTAAAGATAAACGACTAGTCTTTACTTTTGGATTAACTGGATCCAAATCCAGTTAATTTTCATCCTAAAATTTAAAACTTTAAAGTAGCACTTGTTGCTTTTTCCTCTGCTATGTTACGTTCAGGGGATCTGCCTATGAATAAGTGGGAAGATACCTCATTGTTTTCCTGCAAACTTTCCCTTTTCAGTTACATCTTTTAAAAATTTTAAGCTAGTGTTTAAAGATCATCCGTCTCATTGTTTCCTTGTATTCTTTTTTTCTTGCCTGTTCTCAACTCTTTCTATCCTATATATGGATGTAAAAATTTTCAGAGCAAGGATCAGTTTCAAGTTTGTATAATTTTTAGCAGTGTGGTCTTGGTACATATTTAAGACTTTCTGGTGCTATGCTAATGTATGACAGTAATGAAATKGTCATTTTTTTCTAAAATTTGAGCATGGACTATATTTCAAGTTAAATCATGGCCCTTTAACATAAAAAGTGAGAGAAAAGACTGCACAGAAATGCTGATTTTGCATAAGTTTCATTTTCTACTGGAAGTATAATGCTAAATTACATATTTTATGCCACCTCTGTAGTCAGTACATGTCAGAGACAAGTAATGACTTTTGTAATTTTCAGATTCGAAAACAACAGAAAGAACATGCAGAACTGATTGAAGAATACCGAATCAAGCAACAGCAGCAGCAACAGCAGTGTGGGATGGCRCCCCATACTATCATGCCAGGAGTCCAGGCCCAGCCACCAATGGTTCCAGGAGGAACGTCACCAGCAATGAGTCAGCAAAACTTCCCCATGGTGGCACAACAGCTTCAGCATCAGCAACACACAGTGGTAATCCCTGGGCAATCCAACCCAACTAGAATGCCAAATTTATCTGGATGGCAATCTGCAAATGCCCCTACGAGTCATATTTCCATTAATCCAGCAAGGATACAGCCTCCCATGACACCATTGCCAATTACTCCTGCTACACCAACTCCTGTGCCTGGTCCTAATGCGACTGCACAGTCAGGACCACCACCAAGGGTGGAGTTTGATGACAATAACCCCTTTAGTGAAAGTTTTCAAGAGCGGGAAAGAAAGGAGCGTTTACGAGAGCAACAGGAACGGCAGCGTATTCAGCTCATGCAGGAGGTGGATCGACAGAGGGCTTTACAGCAGAGAATGGAACTAGAACAACATGGTATGATAGGGTCTGAATTAAATAACAGGACATCATTATCTCAGATACCTTTCTTTAATTCTGATCTACCTTGTGATTTCATACAAGCTCCACGACCTCTTCAGCAGTCTCCACAGCATCAACAGCAACAAATGGGACAAATTCTGCAACAAGGTCCTGTGAATTCACCTCCTGCCACAAATTTTATGCAAAGCAGTGAGCGAAGACCAGTGGGGGCTACAGCCTTTGGACCTGATGCGTCTGCTGTTCCAAGTGGAGCCCCTAATTTTCATACTGTTAAACAAACTCATGGGAATCTCCCTGGGGCTACTTTTACACAGAACCAAGTCAGGCCTCCGTTCGCTCCTGCCACATCTTCATCTACAGTACTTGGTAGCGGTCCCTCATGTGCTGCAGACACAAGCATACCCCAGGCAACAAATTTCCCTGGATCAAACCAGTCTCTTATACAGCTGTATTCTGACATAATCCCAGAAGAGAAAGGAAAAAAGAAAAGGACTCGAAAAAAGAAAAAGGATGATGATACTGAGTCAATAAAAGCCCCATCTACTCCACATTCAGATATAACTGCACCATCAACTCCAACTATTTCTGATTCTACCTCCACCCCCGCAGTTAACACCCCCAATGAACTTTCACGTCATCAAGAGGAGCAAGAGTCAGTGGAGTTAATGGGCCGATCAACATCAAATGCAGCGGAGGGCCAGACCTCTCCAGAGCTGGACTGTAAACTCCCCGATAGCAGTTTGCCGCAGAAGCAGCTGAGTGAAAATATAGAGACTGAAAAGGCTAAAACAGATTCACCTAGCAGCATCCAAGAAGTTAAAGTAGAAAAGGCAGAAACAGATCAATGCTCGGGTCAAGCTGAGCCTAAAGCAGAAAATCCAAACAGTATTAAGGTGGAGGAAGATAAAGTCACATCACATCCTGCCTCTTCAGCTCAGAGTCCAACACAGCCAGCTAGCATCCCGGCAGCGAAAGGGGAGTCAGGGAATGAATTGCTGAAACACCTGCTTAAAAATAAAAAATCCTCATCTCTTCTGAGTCAGAAATCAGAGAACAGCTGCCCAACAGAAGAAGAGAGTGCTGGAGATAMAAAGTTAACAGAGAAGCAGAATCCACCTGAAGGAATGGTGAGCCTATTACTGATTTTGTTGTGCAGTGGTTATCAATAGTCAAAGATTAGTTTGCACCATCACCACAAGCGTTTGTATAAAGGCACGGAAATAACCTACCTGCACAAGGGTGGAATAAAACAGCTGTAAGGAGGTTTTACCTCCTTTCTGTCATTTTTCTCTGAGTAAATTATCACTGTTACAAAAGGAACCCAATTTAATATGACTTGATAGATCAGGAATTATTATTAAAATACATAAAAAAAAAAAAAAACTTAAAACATACCACTTTAATATTTGCCAATATTAAGGCAAGATTTAACAGTATGAAAATTACCTACTGGTATATTTCTGTACAGTATGCTGTATATCTCTATGCTTCTAACTTTGTGTTGAGACCTTCACTTTGGTCGTGCGTAGGAGGGTGACGACCTGCATGCCTTCGCAGAGACATAAGGCCAGACTTCACGCACCCTCAGCTGCAGTATTTGATGTGTTCTGTGAATGGACCAAGTTCATGCTTTTTTTTTTGCCTGTGAAAATCATACATTGTCTTTAATTTTAGCAGATACTATTCTCTAGAAATTTATCAGATGTCAGAAATGTAGAATTGTTAAATCTGCTAAAATTACTGGGGTTTTAAGTTACAAAATATTTCTCTAATTAATAATATTACTTTAATGGAAGGAGGCATTAATTCTTTATATTAGTGTCTTTATATAATTTAATAATTTATGAAGCTCTTAGTCCTAAAGAAAATGGCTTTCTACAGGGGTAGGGTACAACTGACCCTAAGTGTATTTGGTTCTTTTTCTTACTGTAATCTTTAATCTCTGCTTAGTTTTGTTTTATGACTCTATAAACTCTAAATGCATCCTTGAAACAGAATTTAAATACCTTAAAAATGTTTAAAAACTAGTTAAAGTAATAGTGGGTAACAGGTGACTTAGGTATAAGATCCGTGGTTAAAACATAAGTGGTAGGAATAGYTGTGAGAATTTTTCGAGGTAGGGCTTGTGTAGAGCTGTTTAGAATAATGATTAATAAAAAGAAGTTAGTCTTTCTTTTTTACTTGACACTCTCTGATGTATTACCACATGCTATTCTGATTGTTTCTGCACAACTATCCTTTTATGTGAAGAATGACTTTCAAATTCTTTCAATATAAGTTTTCACCTAYTGGTACAAACCAACATTGTTTCAGAACACCATTTTTGTTTCTGAATTGAAAATCCGTTTATATCAAGTCCTGCAACTCTTTTCTGTAACTAAGTCTTCCTCTCATTATGCCCTAATGAATACCTCTAAGACTGGGTACATGTAACTTTATTTTGGTGAGTATTCAAAAGAAAATGTTTCTGGTCTGTGAATTTTAATAATGTTTTTAGACATCAATGGGGTGTTAATGATAAGTCGTAATTTTGTATGTAGGGTGAGTACATCAGTTATAGTTGCCAGTGTAACAGCAAATTAAACAAAGTATAAACACAGTTCATCTCTGTGATATATTTTACTGTGTGTCTTCATTTTGACTAACGTACTGTAAATTTGAATGAGCTACATCATAAAACATCAAAAATTCTACTTTTCTTTCTTTTTTAATCCCAGCAAACTACAGGAAACCAAATGCAAGGTGTGTTTGGGTGTAGTAACAGCCAGCTTCAAAGAGCAGATGTAGGACAGGAAACAAAGAAACAGAGAAATAAGCGAACTCAGAGGACAGGAGAGAAGGCAGCTCCTCGGTCCAAGAAAAGAAAAAAAGAGGAAGAAGAAAAACAAGCTGTTTACCCTAACGCTGATACATTCATCCAGTTAAAACAGGTAAATATATAGAGACTGGATAGTGCATCAAGAGGATACTTCARAGGGTGGATCTCTTACAATGAAAATGAGGTTGATAATTAAGTTGAATTTTGAGTAGGGGCGGTAGAAAATAAAACTGCCAGAAGACTGAGAAACGTAAAGGTTTGGTTTTATTTCGGTTTGGAAGTTCTTCTGACTTGGCAGGCATTTGGTAGGCTCAGAGCCGTGGGAGTCCTTTCGGCTCTGGCAGCCTGCTTGATTGGGCTGTCAGGGAGCCGGARTGGAGAGCCGTGGCCCCACTGGACAGGGGACCAACTTCCCTAGCCATCAGGATGGTCTGTGTTTGAGACAGTTGTCTGATAGGGCGGAAATCCAGGGTTTTTTTAGTTTGTTTGTTTGTTTTAAGAAACCACTCTACTAATGATTGGAGATCTGTGATGTGTTTGTTCTATGGTTAACTTCATTTCTAATGTTTTTCTATACTTCTAATATAGCAGCTCTCTCTTCTGCCTCTGATGGAACCAATAATTGGAGTGAGCTTTGCACACTTTCTTCCCTATGGCAGTGGCCAGCTAAATGGTGGAAATCAACTTGTAGGAAGTTTTGGTAGTGCTACTCTTGATGGGACTTCAGATTACTACTCCCAGCTCATTTACAAGGTACAGTTTTAATTGAGATTTTCATTATGTCCTCTCTATGGGAAAAGGAGATCATGATATTATCACTGCTAGTTAGTTAGAATTCTTKCCTTTTGTGCAAGCACAAGAAAATCATTTTCTGTTACTAGACTAGATAGTCATTGTTCTACTCATTGGAAGTGGAAGTCAGTTTTAGAAGCTGTGTTGTAAACAAATTAAAATAGAAGTATTCCATTTATAAATGGATGCTAAATGATTAAAATTGTAATTACAGTTTTATGGAGCAGAAAAGACTGATTCCCAGTACTTAACAAAGTCATTGAAAGCACTAAAGCATCTCTTAATGTGAATTAAATGAGAAATAAACTTTCCTCATTTGTCCACTAAGAACCTAAAAACTCTTAACAAAACAGTCTATTTGTTGATGGGCTAATAACCCATAAAATTTAAAACTCAGTCTCTCAGAAAGGCAACATTGGAAGAGGAGGAAAATAGTGAACCGGCAGAGTCGTATTTGCTGCTTGGCTACCCTAATAAATTCATTAACTGATTAGAAAGCAGTGGTGTTTACCCCAGCCTTATATGAGATAACTGAGAATCTGACTCAGCAGAAATATTTACTGACCTCAAAAGTGAACAATAAATATCAGCTTTGTAGGCATGACTGCAAGAAGAGTAGATGCTGAAATATCATTTAATTCTCTTTGGAAATATAGGCAGTCAAGCAAGTTATCAAGGGGCAACTTGGAGCGAGAACTTGCGGTGTGCCTGCCTCTCTTTGGTAACTGCTTCAGTGACAGTTTGTCCTGTGGTCAATGTGAGGTAGCTTCCCTTTTAGTGAGAAAGAGATCAGCTCACTCATTTACTGTGACTGAGAGTCGCTGTGGAATAGCTCTCTCACACTGAAGTTCAGACCTTTGCCTAAACTGTGGTTACTTTTAGGGCTCCCAAACAGTTCCTAAAAAGACTTACTATGCTTATGTGCAGATAATTTAGCTATAGGTTCTTTTAGTAACATATACTATTCGTGTAAACTGTTTTTCCCTGATAATTCATTGATGTTAAAAAAAAAAAAAAAAATCAGTGTCTTTTGTAGCAGATACTTTCATGTATTTCACTCTGTGTTTGGGAATTGTCACTGTTTATCAGCACTGCCTCTGGGTGTAAAAATACGTGAGTGGGTTACCTTACCTAGTAGTAGAACAATGCAAGTTCTCACCCTGTTTCAAGGCTAATTTATGGTTATTTAATCTCTTGCAGCAGAACAATCTGAGTAATCCTCCAACACCCCCAGCCTCTCTTCCGCCCACACCACCTCCTGTGGCGTGCCAGAAGTTGGTAAATGGCTTTGCAACCACTGAGGAACTTGCTGGCAAGGCTGTTATGTTAGGAGGTCATGATGGTAAGCCTGATGCTTACTGTTTCCATAATAAATAAGTCAAGTTTGTAGCAGATTTCAAAACAGATAACTGGGCTGTTTTTCAGGTGATATAGTTGTCTTTTATAACAACATGTATAGCTTCCCCTTTAAGGTTGTCATCATTTTTATCCAGCTTTATTTTACACCAGTATAAAGTCAAATGATAGTTTTTTCCCTTTCCCTTTCCAAAATATGTTGAGATTATAAGCACTCTTAAGATATGAAAAAGAAAACCTCAAAATCAAGTTTTTTACATCCAGTGTAAGTTACTAATCAGGTTGCTAAGTGAGCTCAGAAGCAGTTTGTCTGAAATGTGTCCTCAGTAGGCTTTATATRTAGTCAATATGTGTTTCTAATACTTGCAATTTTGTTGAATTAAAACCTATTACCTCTTAAATAACATTTTAGTCAGCCATTTTTTGTGGACTGTTCTACAGATAATGGACAGAAAGTGCACTCGAGCAATAAACCTTTTTTGCTCAAAATTCGCAGGTTTTTGAAAGAATAGAGATTAATTATTAACAGTCAAAAAAATTGAATTACAGACAAATAAGTGATATTACCATCTGCTTTAATTACTTGGTTGCATCTGAGAGCYATCAGTTCCGTGTTACACAGAACGTATATCAATAAGAAGAGCTGTACCCATGTCTCACTGTGCTGTGTTTCTCTGTTTTTAGTTACCAAAGCTCTGGGACCAAAGCAGTTCCAGTTGCCTTTTAGACCACAAGATGATTTATTAGCAAGAGCAATGGCTCAGGGCCCTAAAACTGTGGATGTTCCTGCTTCACTTCCAACACCACCTCACAACAATCAGGAGGAGTTAAGGTAGGTT
Source organism: Rhea americana (assembly GCF_003343005.1). Lineage (NCBI taxonomy): Eukaryota > Metazoa > Chordata > Aves > Rheiformes > Rheidae > Rhea > Rhea americana. The sequence continues at coordinate 1,575,585 of NW_028186612.1, forward strand.
TTTCCCCACGTCTTTAAATATTTGCTTGGAGCAAATTCTGTGATTTTTCAGAAGATGAGTCTGTGAATGTGCAAAGAAACAAAATCTGTCATGCACAGCCATACAGTGCAGAGAACATAGTGGGATTATTTATCCTAATTAACTCCCAGCATTCCGCATGTAGGACAGCAGTGTGGTGGAAGAGGTGACTTCTGCCATTGCTAGATGCTATGTCTTGATTAGTTGTCAGGAAATTATTACCTTGCTCTATTAAAAGTGGAAGAAAACTATATAACTTGGTCTTCTGGGAGCCAGCATGGTGATGACAGCACACTGTGCAAATGTCAGACAGCCTCAGAATTCGCCGACCTTACTCAGTTCTTGTTATGTGCGAGAATTGCTTTCTGGAACCTATGGATTTCCCTACAAAGACTTTATCTTTTGTCTCCGTTTCACTTGGTTAAGAAAAGCTTTGAAGCACTGAAGCCTGTGTGTGGATRAGGGAGGATGGACCAGTGAATTCAGCCGTGAAAAGAGATACCTTCCCTGTTGTAGATTTTCTGCGTGGTCTTGGACCAGTTACACAGTCTTGTCTATCTCAGTTTGCCTAGTTTGAAGGGAGAATAATARCACCTTCCCATATCAGAAGAGTCTTTGAGAATGAATGTGGGGTTAAAGTCWGTGAGGCACTGGAATATGCTAATATGGTATAGATGACTGTAATAAATCTAGTAGATGAAGGTTTGCTCAAAATGCCATGAATTTTGAACACGTCTAAAAACACTTAAAAGTTTGTACAATAATGCAAAGCAGCTTTCCAATCGTCTGTATCCCTTCAGGCCTGGTGACATGAATTCTCATTTCGTGTAAGTAAAGAGGTTAATCAGCAAGTACTGGGACGAGAGCAGCACAGTGACTGGACTTTGAATAGTAAATTTGTCTCGGATGCCCTTGTTCCCTTGGAAAGAAGAGGGAATATATAATGAAGAACAAGAGAAATACCAGTTCATAACTTTAATCTTTTTCAATAGATGAATAAGTGACTGTAATAGTAGTATAATAGCGTTGGCTGGAAACATCCAGCACTGAGTTTAAGTATTAGTACAATTTTTACACAGGTAGGTGAAACCATGGGAAGTAGGCAGTTCTGTGAGGGAGCTTGGGCTTCGTTAGTGCCTCCTTTCTTTTATGTATCTTTCCCAAGAAACCACCGTGTGCCCTGGAGTAGTAGATATGCAGGAATAATTGCATACTACATAACTGTGTTACATGACTAGCAGCATGAAGCAAGTTCATGCTATATCTGTTACGATCATGATTTATAACTTTGGCTTACCAAAGGTTTTTAGACCATTTCCAAAACAGTTCCTCCGGGTTTTGTTCCAGGGTTCAAGATCACTGTGAGGACAGAGACACTCCTGACAGTTTTGTTCCTTCTTCTTCTCCTGAAAGCGTGGTGGGAATGGAAATAAGTAGGTATCCAGATTTGTCAGTCATAAAAGAGGAGAACCCAGAACCTGTACCATCTCCCATCATTCCTATCCTACCCAGCAGTACTGGAAAAGGTGAGACTGCAATAGCAGAAAAAATTTAGACTAGGCTTTTTTTTGTTTTTCTATTCATACCCGTATAGGATTAACCTCATGTGTATTTCATTTTATTTCCAGGTTCAGAAGCCAAAAGGAATTATATAAAATCAGAACCTGGTTCAGGAGCATTACCTGGTTCTGGCTTCTTTGCCTCTCAGCTCGGACCATCCCAGAATGGTCCTAAATCTGGCCTTATATCTGTAGCAATTACTTTACATCCCACAGCTGCTGAGGTAAAAGAAATAAGCTTGTGTGTTATTTATATAAAATATAGCAGGAATTAACATGTTTTATAAGTAATAACTATTAGAAGGGGTTGTAGAATAGTATAATAAAGCAGCTGGTGTAATTTGTAATAATTTATCTTACTGCTGTTTTACTGCCTGTTTGGTTAAAACAAAGATATTTTTATTATTGTTTTTAGAACATTAGTAATGTAGTAGCTGCATTCTCCAATCTGCTGCATGTCAGAATTCCTAACAGTTACGAGGTTAGTAACGCTCCAGATGTCCCATCCGCCATGGGAGCAGCAAGCAGTCACAGGATGAACCCATCTATGGAGTACAGACAGCACTTACTATTTCAGGGTCCTCAGGCAGGATCCATGGGATCTGCTAGGCTTGTAGGGTCTTACGGACTGAAGCAACCTAGTGTGCCGTTTCCTGCAAACAGCAATGGTGAGTAGGCTTTAATTCTTTACAGTTTTCAATACTGAAATTTTAGTTGAGTCAGTGTTAATACATTTCAGCCATATAGATTCATGTTCTGGAATTAAGCATTTGATTCTTGTTTTAAGTAATACTTACATGATTGGTACCTTTGGACCTCCTTCTGATGTTAATCCTAACTTAATGGAAATTAGATGAATCAGATCTATTATATTGTCTGTCTCATTGACAGTGAGGTCTTTCTTCCAGCAGTACCTGGTATTAAGTTTTCTGTCCAGTCTAATTTTAAATCCATCATTCTGGGAGATTGTTCCTACGCTAGGAAGTTTTACAGAGTCTTTAACATATTTTCTGTCTTATTTTAATTAGTCATTGCACATACAAGAATGTGTTATTGCCTTGATGTTGACATAGTTAGTTTTGGTCTGGTTTAAACAGTTTCCCAGTTAGGACATGGTTTAAAGCTTGCCTACCACAGCCTATCCAAGAGGGTGCTTGTCCTCTAAACCACTGAATAATACTGTGACTTCAGCATAAATTTGACTTAATCTGACATGGCTTTCTACAAACTGACCTGTTTTCCAGGTATAGGTGGCTATAAAGATCACAGTCAAAATATTGCAGAAAGCTCAGCATTGAGACCTCGATGGTGCTCTCATTGCAAAGTGGTGGTTCTTGGTAGTGGTGTGCGGAAATCCTTCAGAGACCTGCCGTTCCCTAAACAGGTACTGCAATAGAAATTTAGTTTCTTGAATGTAATGGTCAGTGAGCAGAGGAAAGCAGCAAAGTTCACTGCTTATCGTGCTGACTGATGTTTTCCTAGTCTCCATATTCTTACCTTTCAGTGTGTGCTAACTCAGGATGGGGACTTACAAGCACATTTGTAGGAAAAATGAGAAATATCAAAGGTGTTACTTTTATAAAACATATTTCAGTAAATTTCCTGAAATAGTTTCCATATATATGACACCTTTCTGAATCATTCTATTGCCGTACTTCCATGGCCACTTCAGTTTAAGAATTCAGCAGGAGTGTATTTGTAAGGCATTTTGCCATTTTCCACTTCACCATCTCAAAAAGTAAGAGGCGAGCAAGGATACTTCTGTTTCTTGCTCAAAAAAAATTGTCAGGTTTCAGTCTTGACTTTTAGTATTTTTCATTATTCATTTTTGTGTAAAGAAATACCCCAGCTATCTCCTTATGGCCATACACAAATACAGAATATTTGCACTGGTAACTGTCATTCATTTAAAAAGTACTGTTACTCTTTTTTAAATATGATTGAGGCGATTATGCAACAAAGGTATATAGTCAGAATTTATATATAAAAGTAATGTGCTCATGTAGTCATAAAAGCACTGAATTCACACTAATGTTTTGCAGATGGATCAGTAGATAAAACAGTATGATCTGTCTTCGAGTAGCCTGAAATGAGATGTTCTTTTGTCATCTAAAGAGAAAATAGAACGAATTTCTACTTAGCAAGTGTGCCTGTGGAGCAGATGGATGCACAGTATAGAATGCTTTATTTTGATTGTTAAACTTTGGTTAAAGACAAGAAGTGCTCCAGAACAAGATTGTAGGTGGTGTTAACGTTAGATCTGTCAAATAATCAAGTATTTCTATCATAGTAGTGCTCGTTATTTCACAAATTTTCCACAAATAAAGAGATAGACAGTTTCTAGCACTGATGGAAGATTTGTTTTAGTAACTTATTGTGTGAAAATGCTACTAAAATGCACTTCTAATCTTCCGTGCTTGATTCCCAGGATTCCCAAGAAAGCTCTGATAAAATGAAGGACATTGTATTCTGTAGCAACAACTGCTTTGTTCTTTATTCAGCAGCTGTGCAAGCAAAAAACTCAGAGAACAAAGTAAGTATCAAGCTTCGGTAGACCTACTGAGCAGAGATTATTGCAGCTAGTTTTTGAAAAACAAAAATGAATTGAGGGGTGTTTGTGCTTCGTTAAGAGGCTTATAAATGAATTGCTCTATATTAAGACATTAAAATTTGGAACCAGCAGTATGAAGTTGAATTCATATTTACAAAACTTTGTCTGTCAGAGGTATATAACAAAACACAAACCATCCTCCGCTGTCCTTGCAGGCTTTGACAATCCAATCTCAGAAAAGCAGTCTATGCGTTTAGGCTCTCTATGCATTGTAACAGACCCTATTTACGTCTTTTGAGGTGATTTTCTGCGTTTTTATTAGGCTTATGTTACAGTAAAGGCTTAAAATTATGCAGAGTGGACTGCAAGCTTGCAAAAAGGCTTTATTAATATAACTGGAAAAATAATCTTACTCAGTTGTTCTTGGTGTTGTGGACAAAGTTGCCATTTTCAAGCATTAATTACCAAAACATTAATAAAGAATCTGCCTGCTGACCTTGAGAAGAGAAAATAGCTTATAAGTATTGGAGATAGAATCTTGCAGAACATGTAAAGAAATTTGCTTAATAAAAAGTAGGTGCACAAAATACTGTGTTTCGTTTTTCTACCTGTAGGCACTAGAAGGGATATCCAACAAAACTTAAAGAAACTCAGTACTTCTGCACAGGGCATTGTTTCTTGTTATGTTCAGGTACATTTAGTTTCAAAGGCAGATACGGGTTAAGTCTCTTAGGGTGAGGATAGTCCCAGTGTAAGTGTAGTAGATCCTCAAGTAGATTCTCAATTTGTACTTACCAATAACTTAACGTTGGTAAAACACTTAAATTTATCTATTCATTTAATAATTATGATTGAATAATCTTCATTCAAAACTAAATAATCTGGATATGTTTATTTTCACTTCACAGATAGAATCTTTTGACAAGTTAGTTCAACTTAGTTTCTGTTTTTCCTAGTTCAAATGTTCCTTTTATCCCTAAACTGATGGACTTCACTGACCACATGCTTCAAGCGTTATATAATTAGTGCTTTCTCCTGCTGTATAGTATGATGGCTTCCTCCAAATGCATCCTACTTATTTTTTTCAGAAGAAAAAAGAAAAAAATGATGGATGAAAAGATAAATGGTTACATCCACATCCTTTTAGTGTGCCATATAACTCATGTTCACTAAAACTAAAACTAGGAGTCACTTCTGCACAAGTGCATCACCATGTGCATAATTAAGTTAATTAAATTTCATGTTCCGCCTCTTAATCTTTTCATTTACTATTTCAAGATCAGTCATACAAAGCACATTAAACACTTTGACTCTAAACTTCCATTGTTCTCCTTGGTTTCTCACTCCCTTTTTTTTTTCCTTTTTAAATCTCTCCAGGTTTAATTCATGTTTTGTGTAACTGAGTAGTTAATACCTCGAGGTATATGACTAATCCAGAGCCCTGCAGAAATTTGCTGCTCACTTGTTTCCATGAAAACCACCAAATAAAAAATTTCTTACTCTTTCAATTAATTATGTGACCCATGTTTTAGATCAGTTTGTATCATAAGCCATTGAGGGAAGCTGAACAAACTTTCTAAAAATGCCTCGTAAGTATTAAATCTGTCAGTTACCTTACCTAAGGCGTTTCATTTTTTTTCTCTGTTTTTCTCAAAACCTGGGCAAAGGATTATTAGTGTTTCCTCTTCTGCATTAAAGGGAACCATGTTTGAGGTTGATTTGGAAAAGTGTAGTACTCTGTAGCCTAGCAGAAGTTGTGATAGCATGGATCAAAATAATTTCCATCTTATTTATTCTGTTGTTGCATTGTAATTTCAGGCATTTTAAATAATCTCTTCAGTTCTGACCTCAGAGTGTTTTGAAGGGGCATTTAGTGGTTGGGGATTTTTTCAAAAGAATTTTCTGTTCATTTGTCAGGAATCAGTTCCATCTTTGCCACAGTCGCCAATGAAAGAAAGGCCACCTAAAGCATTCCATCAGTACAGCAACAACATCTCCACTTTGGATGTCCACTGTCTGCCTCAGTTGCAGGAGAAAGTTTCTCCACCCTCTTCACCCCCAATCATGTTTCCTCCTGCATTTGAAGCAGCCAAGGTAGAGGCAAAACCGGATGAGCTTAAAGTAACAGTGAAACTAAAACCTAGGTTAAAAGCAATACACAGCAGTCTTGATGACTGTCGGCCTCCAAGTAAGAAATGGAAAGGAATGAAATGGAAGAAATGGAGCATCCAGATTGTGATTCCTAAAGGATCATTCAAACCTCCTTGTGAAGAAGAAATAGATGAATTTCTTAAAAAATTGGGCACAACCCTTAAACCAGATCCTGTGCCTAAAGACTATAGGAAATGTTGCTTCTGTCATGAGGAGGGTGATGGATTAACTGATGGACCAGCAAGGCTTCTTAACCTTGATTTAGACCTTTGGGTCCATTTGAACTGTGCTCTTTGGTCTACGGAAGTCTATGAGACACAAGCTGGTGCCTTAATAAATGTGGAATTAGCACTGCGAAGAGGCTTGCAAATGAAATGCATGTTTTGTCATAAAATGGGTGCCACCAGCGGTTGTCACAGGTTAAGGTGCACCAATATTTATCACTTTACCTGTGCCATTAAAGCACAATGCATGTTTTTTAAAGACAAGACCATGCTTTGCCCCATGCATAAACCAAAGGGAACTCATGAGCAAGAACTTAGTTACTTTGCAGTCTTCAGGAGGGTCTACGTTCAGCGTGATGAAGTGCGGCAGATTGCTAGCATAGTACAGCGAGGAGAACGTGACCACACTTTCCGCGTAGGAAGCCTGATTTTCCATGCCATTGGTCAGCTGCTGCCCCAGCAGATGCAGGCTTTCCACTCCTCAAAAGCGCTCTTTCCTGTGGGTTACGAGGCCAGCCGCTTGTACTGGAGCATGAGATACGCAAACAGACGCTGTCGCTATCTCTGTTCGATTGAGGAGAAGGATGGGCTTCCATTATTTGTCATCAAGGTTGTGGAGCAAGGCCATGAAGATCTGGTTCTTACAGACACAACACCGAAAGGTAAATTTTGTAAACTAAAGTGATGACTTTTGTGGATCCACTATTTGTTTTAGTATTACTGTTATTTATCCTATGTATGATGAATGTGTCCAATTTTGCACATTGTTTTAATTCAGAARTTGCAATGTAATGGTTATACTGGGCTTCCAAGGATGTGAATTCTATTGTGAATRACTTTATTTAGTACTGTGCATTTTTAATATGATGCTGTGAAGACTGAGGACAGTTTTGAAGAAATAGTGTGAGCTGCAAATTAAAGAAGGGTATTTGTAATAAGCTTATAGAGAAAAACCTAGATGGAATATGAAAAGTGAATTCAAATAGTAGAAATGTTAGTGGAGGTTTTATTTTCTGAAAAATGACTTTGACGTTATTATTACGCAGTTATCTTTGAACCAGCTGTGTTGAAGTTTGTAAGTATTAGAAAAATAGTAAGTTGATCAAGTCATTCCCAAGGCCTGAGTTTGTTGTCTCTGGGGGTGGTAAGGGTGATGCATCAGACCATAAACATACAGGGCAAGTCCTAGGAACTTGGACATGTGAATGTGGCTGGTAACGTTCTGAGGTTTAACCACTTTTGGCAGAGCAAGGCTGAGTATATCGGCACCCGTAGCAGTTAAACCACTGCCTGGATAGCTGCCCACGTACAATTGAGTGCTGACTGTAATCAATTTAGAGAAATAGAAAATTTATGTTCACTTCTTAGAAAATTCTGTTGTGTAGGTTTTCTAAGGAGAATCTCTTTAGTGGCTTTAGAAGCTTATCTGCATGATTCCGTTAAGAGAAATGCATATCTGTAGGGAACTGAAGGTTTTCATGCTACAAATACAAAAACTGCATTCCTGGGAGTGAAGGTAGAAGAGGAATGTTACTTGGAACTCATTCAAGACAAAATAATAACTCATCAAATGATTCCYCCTTTCACTTTTTAAACACTAGCCTGTTTGTTCATATAATCAGTGATAAAATTACTTTTGAAGTAGTGATTTCTGGTTCCTGGTATCTTCAGCCATTAGTTTTAAAAGTAGTATAATGGACCTTTATTTGAGCATTTTATTTCTTACTCTGTATGGTTATGTAGGTGTGTGGGATAAAATCTTGGAGCCTGTTGCTTCTGTAAGAAAAGAATCTGAAATGCTCCAGCTGTTCCCGGGATATTTGAAGGGTGAAGACCTCTTTGGTTTGACAGTCTCTGCAGTGGCAAGGATTGCTGAATCGGTGAGTCTTCACCATTGCACTTCTTGCTGGATCACCCCAAGTTGTCAGATATCTCATACGCACATGAGAAGGGGAACAGGAAGAAGTCTGGAAAGTGATTGTTCCGTTATGTACTGCTAACATATAATTACTTGGATTTTTTTGTTTGTTTTTGTTTCTGTTTTCTTGCAGCTTCCAGGGGTTGAGGCCTGTGAGAACTACACTTTCCGCTATGGCCGAAACCCCTTAATGGAACTTCCTCTTGCTATCAACCCCACGGGCTGTGCCCGTGCTGAGCCTAAAATGAGTACCCATGTCAAGAGGTTTGTGTTAAGGTATTTTGTTTTAATTTCACATAGTACAGCCCAGGGTTTATAGGCTGCTTAGGGTTATTTGTGCTTTCGTCTGCTGCTTACAAACCCTGTCGTCTTTGGCTGTGTATGTGCATGCCCAAATATAAAGAATTGCTTTGTTGTCTACGCTAGCTGGCTTTAAGTGTGTGTATGTCAAAAAAAATTTTTTTTAAATTGATTTTATGGCTGTTTTCAGAGAAATCTTCAGTTTTTCTTGTATTTTTTCCTGTTACATGCCCAATTCCTACAGGCCTCACACCTTGAATAGCACCAGCACATCAAAGTCATTTCAGAGCACAGTTACGGGGGAACTGAATGCGCCTTACAGTAAGCAGTTCGTCCATTCCAAGTCCTCTCAGTACCGAAAAATGAAAACTGAATGGAAGTCCAATGTGTATCTAGCTCGCTCGCGGATTCAGGTCAGTTCTCATATTAGGAAATTTATACAGAAGAAAACATTGTTGAAAAAKAAAACAGTTGCAAAGTTCCTTCTAGTCTCTTGTCAAAATTGGCAACTTGTATGTGGTAAATCATTTCTGTAGACTCCAAATAAGATTTCTTTTTAATTAATGAAAGTGATTTAAAATTTGATTTGTTACAACTGTATAGAAAATAAATGAGTTCTTTTACTTTCAAGGTCTTTTTAGCRTATTTCTCAAAAAATCAGTAAAACATAATAAAGATATGAATACTTAGTTCTACAGAAMGCATCAGCAGAACTGTGACGTGCTCAGACCAAGCTGTAGTATGGTATGAGACTAGCAGGAAGAGCTGAATACTTTGATTGCRTTCATAAACAAAAGAAAGAATGAATTCATTGCTCTATGTAATTCTCTTGGTGGTTTTGCTGCACAAACTATTTTGCAAAAGATTTATGGTGCATCTTGTTATGTATGAACATAGTTGTTGTTTATTCTAGGTTGGACTTAACTGTGCTGTTGTGTTCCTATTATGTTCTTCCAGTCTAGTGAGGCCTCCTCTGTTTTTCAGTGAATTTACAATGTTTAAGCAACTCAAGCAGGTATAGTGAGAAGCTTGCTTTCTCACCTACATGGAAGCCAAGTACTCTAGTATGTTTTCTYGCATCTTAAAAACTTAATGTACATCTGGGTTCTACATCATTAAGAAAGGATTGTTAAAACTTCAGTTACTGAACTGTGCTGTGTTATTCTTTCWGGGAAGTTTACTTTTTGCATGATTTTCTCCAGGAATGGTTAAGGGGCACCCAGAGGAATGAAGTGTTGAATGTGAATTTACTATGAAATTCTAAGTTACAGCATGTTTTTTTGTAGGGCCTGGGCTTATATGCTGCTAGAGACATTGAAAAGCACACTATGGTCATTGAATATATCGGAACTATTATCCGGAATGAGGTAGCAAACAGGAAGGAGAAGCTTTATGAATCTCAGGTACTGAGTAGTATTTGTTAACTGTTGKTTTTTTTCCACTTCCCTTCTCAAGTGTTCGTACACCACCACAAATGCTGCCTTTCTGTTGACAAATGCATGGATGGGGAGTCAGCTGTGCTCGCTAGTGACTGCAGCAGGGTAATAGGAGTCAGGTCTCCGGGACTGTGTCTGCTGCTGTACTATAAATGYAACAGGCTAAAAATACAAGCATGGGAGTCTACAGTGTTTCTTATCAAAGGATCTCAGGRTGCTTAAATGTTTAATAAATCTCGAAGCTCAGTAGTCAGATAGGCAATATATATCCTCTTTCCTGGAGGACAAAAAACAAGCTCTTACAGAGATGTCAGGACCTCAGTTTTTCATGAGTACTTCTTAAAATTTCAAGAAAGCGTCTTAGGGTAACACAGAGGTATTGTAACAGTTAATAAGCATTTATGAAGCACTTCAGAATCCTAGATGAAAAGTGTAAAAAAATCCAAGCTGTTGGTACACTATTGGAGGGAAATACTGATTCACCAGAGATGTATGTTTATGACCCATCCATTTCCTCTTAAAGCAGTGATAGATGAAGTGCGTGAGTCGCTCTCTGCCTAGTGAGCCAATGCRCCATGTCCAATCCTAAATGCAGAACACTTAGAGATATCCCACATTGCTCCTTCGTTTTAATCATTCACTATTCTTAAAAATCTACAGGAGTCTCTTCTTTTCTAATTCTGTTTTTCAGAATCGTGGCGTATACATGTTCCGCATTGACAAYGATCACGTCATCGATGCTACCTTGACGGGCGGCCCTGCCAGGTGGGTGGCTCTGCAGAGCGCGCTGGTCTCCTGCTYGGCAGGGAGCCCTGTTCCCTTGCCTCAATCCTGTGCGTTTCTCAGGGGCTCGTACACTGAGGCTTCGGACTGGCCCTCTGAAATAATGCATTCTTTTCCATTATCTTTACTTATCCTTGATTACATTTGATGGCAGATGTACAGCCATGAAGAAAGAATGTAATCTTTTTAATGTTTGATTTTTTTTTGACGTTTTCTAGGTAAAGAAACAAGTACAGAGTAAAGTAATTATATCTGGAAAGCCAGTGCACCCCTGAAGCTAAGGTCATTCTAAGGTTTGCTTTAGATTTGCCTCGAGTGATGCATCTTTTTAAAAGGTTACCTTTTTCAAACTGTTTTCACAGGTATATCAACCATTCGTGTGCACCCAACTGTGTGGCTGAGGTGGTAACTTTTGAGAGAGGACACAAAATTATCATTAGCTCCAGCAGGAGAATACAGAAAGGGGAGGAGGTAGGGCTGTCTGATTTATTTTTACTTAACTGTTGCTGCTTGCATTTTATTTCTGGATACTTACATAACTCTTTTAGAGCCATTAGCTGTAGTTTGTGCATATTCTGAGGGGAGAAGAGCAATATTCCCTTTCCTCYCTTTCAGTTTAAATTTTGCCAGTCCCTAACAATAAAATAGCCAACATATTTTACTGTTTAGAATCCTGGGTAAAGGAAAGATGTAGTAAAACCCCTGTGTTTCGTAACTGTTTTCCTGAATCTTCCTCCAGCTTTGCTACGACTATAAGTTTGATTTTGAAGATGACCAGCACAAGATTCCATGTCACTGTGGAGCTGTAAACTGCCGAAAGTGGATGAACTAGAATGCATTCCTTGCTGTCTTTGAGGGTTGCTTGTCCCTAGGAAGAAGTGATTCACATTTTTGATTTTGTCGACAGAAAATTGTTGCCTTTTTGAAGGGGGAAAAAAATCASTTCTGGAAGTACAGGTTTGTACTCAAGTATTAGAAAAGAAGAAGAAGAAAAAAAAACAAGCACCAGAAGCAAGCCGGCAAAATCTGAAGCTGTCTTAACTTTCCAGACACATGGAGGTTAAACTGAATTAACAGAATGGTCCAGCACTTTTGTTTTCGAGCTCACTAAGGAGAAACTGTTTAACTTGGGCAAAGAACCGATGGCTGACCTGCGGAAGTGCAGGTAGGCATATATGAATGTAAGACTGAAATCACCAGCGAAAGGGAGAAGTCCAAAGTGCTGGCCACAGCCTTATTTGATAAAGGGGCAGGCCCTCTAATTAAAGAAAAATTTTAAATAAAAGTAGACACCACTGAACAAGGAATGTACTGAAACAACTTCCTTAGGGATAGAGCTAAGGGAAAAAAATAACTTGCACTAAAATACATTTAAATACTTGATTCCATGAGTCAGTTTATTGTAGTTTTTGATTTCTGTAAAATAAGAGAACCTTTTTGTATTTATTATTGAATAAGTGAATGAAGCTATTTTTAAAAAGAAAGTTAGAAGAAAGCCAAGCTGCTGCTGTTACCTGCAGAACTAACAAACTCTGTTACTTTGTACAAAAGTGTAAATATTTTGAAAAAAATACAGTATAAAAATAGTTATTGACCAAATGCTACCAGACTCTGCAGCAGTTCGGGTGCTTATTATAAAACGTCAATAGGGATGTTACAATATGATCTCATGTATTAACAGACATGGTGATTACAATTACGGAGTAACCAAAATCTCAGTTCAAAGAGAGGGGGTTTTTTTTATGTTTAAAGCAGTCTCAACTGTGGTCTATTAGATTTTCTTTTCTTTTTTTTTTTTTTAAGTAAACTTTAAGCCTGGTGCAAGGCGTGTATATTACAACTATGACTTTTGTAGATATTTGGGTAATTTAGACTGATTAATTTTATTTGTATTATATTGTTGCATCCCTATTTCTTAAGTCAGGTTTTTTGTGCTTACAATTTGTGATAACTGTGAATAACTGCTAAAACCACCCAAAATAGAGGCTGRACATTGTTTTGTCTTCAGCAAAAGTAGTCAAGATTAGGTGACTGTTCAGCCTACATTAAATCATGTAAACAGCATAGAATCATGTAGATGGAGCTTAAGTCTGATATGATATAGCCTTCTTAAAAGGAAAACAAGGAAAAAAAAAATTAGATGTAATGTGCTTGCAGCTGCAGGACTCTGGCAATAGGGTTTTGGAAAATGTAATTTAAAGATGTGTTTGTATGGATTGTTTTGTTTACATTTCTTTAAAAAAAATAAACACTGTTTTGTGTTTGCTTGTAGAAACTTAATCAGCATTTTGAAGCAGGTTAGCTTTTTATTTTGTACTTAAAATTCTGGTACTGACACTTCACAGGCTAAATATAAAAAAATGAAGTTTTTTTTGTGTGCACAATTAAAGTGGACTGTAAACTGTTGGTATATTCAGTAATACAGTTCTGAACTTGTAATGTATATGGCATGATGTATTTTTATCTTACAGAATAAATCAATTGTATATATTTTTCTCTTGATAAATAGCTGTATGAAATTGTTTCTTGAATATTTTTCTTCTCTTGTACAATATTCCAACATCCTACCAGTATTTGTCCTACAGTTTTTTTTTTTCTGTTCTGTATAATAGTATCTAATGTTGGCAAAAAAATACAAAAACAACACAAAAAAAAGAATTTTTTGAAGTATACAGAGTGTTATGGGTTTTGGAATTTGTGGAAACAGATTTAGAAGATCAGCATTTACAAATAAAAATATTTTACATCTATAAATTACGCCTTCCTGCTTTCACTTGGGTGTCTCTGTTTCAGCTCTTTCAGGACCTCAGTGCGGCTGCCTGCTGCGAGGGGCCCTGGGGGGGCCCGGCGGCGCCGCGGGGGGGCCCGGCGGTCGGGGCCCGGCCGGAGCCCGCACGGCCCGAAGCGGCAGAGGGAGCGAACCGCGTTCGGCGGGGTCTGGCCTCTCCTCGGCCCCGTAACTGCTGCCGCCGGGGCCGCCGCAGCCGCCGGCGACGCGTGGAGGCGGCCGCGCGGAGCTGCCTTTCCCAGCCGCTTTGCCTTAGGCCCTCGTGTTGCTTCTTCACGTGAAGGCACAACTTGGCGTCAGCGTCTGGCCCCTCTGGCCTCTCCTGAGGTTACAAAAACCTCCYGAGACGGTTGAGTCACCGCCGCTCACCAGCTCCGGTTTGCTCTCCTGCAGCAGCGGCGCGAAGCCTCACGAAGTTCCCGGTCGGCTGCTTGTTCGTGCTTTCAGCGCACGGGGACCGGTGCTGCGCKCGCCGCTCTGCCGCGCGCCCTTCGGCCGCCTTCAGCATCTCCCCTCTGGCCGGGCCAGACGGGCTGGGAGGGCGCATAAGGCCACGAAGCCGGTGAGCACGGGGGCCTGCGGGACGGCGCCTGGCGCTGGTGTGCACGGCCGCCACGACCGTGGTTTCTGGCCCGAGTCCCGGCCTCCGCACACACAGCCCGGGGGAGCACAACCYGAGGAAACGCTGGAGAGCCGACCCGCCAAGCACAGCGCCGTCCTCGCCTTCAGCGGCAGGGAGGCAAACAGGGAGCCTTAAACATTCTCCGAGACACYGCTGCCTTAAAAGCATCTCAGTCTGGCAAGCGGCGGCGACGGCCCCCTCAGGCACCCCAGTCAGCGTGTTGCCAAGAGGTGGCTGTGGGACCTTACAGGAGACCGGCATCGCTGGCGGGCATCGCCGCCGTGTCACGCACCCGCACGGGCTGCGCGCGGAGAGCAGCCGCCTCGGCACTGCCCGGCTGGTCGCGGACGAGCTCCTCCCTCGGTGAGGCCTGGCCCCCCGCGCTCTCGCAGCGCGGCTGAAGAGCAGGCACTCGTGACCAGCGGCGGGGGGGGGCCGGGGTCCCCCGGCCGTGGGCAGCCGTCAACACCTGTCCTGCAGCCCCCCGGCTTCGTTTTCCTGTGGAAGCAGCGGGGCGCTGCCCCAGGAGGCCGCAAGCTGAGGCTGTGCAAGCGATGAAAAGTAGAAGCAGCCGYGCGAAATAGTTACGGGCTCAAGAGCAGACGCTGACCGATCAAAATGTTTTCTCCTTCCCCTAGGGGAGAGGTGCGCAGGGCTCAGAAGGCAGCAGCTCCGTGCGACCCAGGAGCTGGCCACTACGGGCGGAACCTCCCAGGCCRCCGGCTCTGCAGGGGGCTCCTGGTGCTGCTGGCGAGTGCGGCGGCGCTGCTCATACCATGGTTGCACCACAGCCTGCACCTGTATTAGGCGATAAGAAACTTACTTAAAAAAAAAAAAAAAAATCCTCGTTGTGCCTGTGGCACATACACGTATGAGCGGCTTCGCACGTGGTAAAAGGAGCCCAGACACCAGCAGCTCAGTAGAAGGAGGGTTACACAGGGCCGCGAAGTGACAAGTCCTAAGGTGTTACCAGTGGCTAAAAAAAAATGTATGTTTAAAAAAAAAAAAAAAAATAGTAGTGGGGGAAAAAAAAAAGAAAAAAAAAATTTTTTTTGAGCAAGACTACACATTGGTCGTCTTCATATCACGTAACAACAACCCAGCCACAATTCAGCGCCCCAGGCGTGTTACGCGGGTGTCTGTTACTGCTGGCGTAAAGACCGCGTTACCAAGCAGGGTTTGACAGCAGCCTCCAGCTTTGCCCACAGAGCAGCAAAAGGTCATAAATCCTCTGCTGCTATAAACCCAGACAGTAAATACGACAGCTGCTTTGCCTGCCTGAGGAGCTGCTCAGGTTTGGATTCGTTTGAAGCAGACAACAGAAAGGCCAAAGCAGGGGGAGTGGGGGGGCAGCAGGGCTGCGGCACAGCCACTGCGACAGCCACGACCGTGCCCCAGCCACCTCACGGCACCTGCAGCAGCGCTCAGCACTGATCAGGCGTAAGAGCAGCTCCGCGCCACGGACCGGCATTAATGCCGTGCGCTAAACGCGCCGCCGCGTCGCCACGCAGAAGCAGGTATTTGTGGGCATCCTAAATCCACTCCAGCACCAGCGGCAAACTGCTCCGGTCCCATCTAGGCCGCTGTGGCGAGCTGCAGCTACGGGGCGGCCGGGGGCTGCCGTGAGCCCGCTGCAGCGCCTCACCGGCCCTGGGGAAACCCTCTGGGGACTCCGCCAGGGCCCGGCTGCCGGGGGAGGCTCGCGGGGCCCCGACTGACGGACGAGCGYTGGCGAGGGCGGTGGTCTCGCAGGGACTGTCGCGCTGGTGGAAGGAGCTCGGCCGGTGTCTGCACACGCTGTAACGCCTCACGTGGGAGCCCTCCGCTGAGCGCCGGCGGGGGGCCGCTCCTGCCCGCTCCTCCCTCCGCCTGCGCCGCTGCCCCGGGGGGCTGCGAGAGGAGCAGCCGCCGGTCATCACTGGTCCATCTGCCCGCCCCGCAGGAAGGCTCGCGGCTGTAATCACTGCAACGTTACCGCCGTTTGCCTCACGCTGCCAAGACGTCGCTAACTGGATGCTGCAGCATTTCTGCAGCTGGAAAACGCTTCTGCTGCGCCGGTGGAAGGGCAGAGCCGTCCTGGCACRGCCTGCGTGCTGCCCGGGGAGGGCAGCTTGCTCCTGCCTGATAAACAACGCTGCCAGGAAAAATACACTGGGTACCAACAGCTTTTTCTTCTACAGATGCTTCCACATGCTGAAGTGTGTGARAGCCGGGTGGGAAGTTAAAGAAAGTAGTGAAATAAATGAGCTTGGAAAGGGGAATAGATAAGAGGAGAAAAGAAAAGAAACCCACCACCACCAGCACCACCACCACCAGCAGCACCACAAAAAGCTGCATCTGCCAAACCCTCCTGGAAGCAAGAGTGAGAACCAACTGGCTGTGCAGAAAAGGGAGTGAAAACAAGGGAAGACCCAAGTTACGTGAATGTGAGTTTGTGCTTTCTGGTCCGATGGCTACAGAGCAAAAAGCAATACGGATTAATAAAAAAAAAAAGATACTTTATTTTAATGTAGCTACTGTCATGAGTCATCAAAATAGACTTTGTAATAGTTACTTTGTTTTAAATACAAGGTGACAAATGACAGCTAAGAATTTAAACTACATGACATGTCCTAAAACTGGAAATTAACAGAACTAAAATTAAATATTATGAATGACAAGTTTGAGAAGATAAAAGGGAATAAAAATATTTTCCAGATAAGGTAAAATAATTTGGCCAGTAAAACCATACTAAAAATGTAAATTAATGAGATACTGCACATGAAACACTTGAGGAGGACTCCTTTCTGTCACTGTCATTTAAAAGATCCACAGAGCTAAAATCTCACAATTTGGATTACATTGCTCTCATCATTTTTTCTTACTTAAAATCAGTTCAATAATCCAGGGAAATCCAAGAAACTGCTGATAAATTGCACTTCTATACGTTGATTTGCTGTAGCGGGGCTCATGCCATTACTGCTGCATCTGACCACGGACAGGTGAMCAGGTGGATGGACCTTCTCGTGCACGCAGCTTTTCGCAGCAGGCTCTCTCTGAAGGGTGATCCTTGCCACGGCTGGTGCCGGGTGTAGCAGCTAAGGGCTCCTTGCAAAAGCCCTCCAGAATCACCTGAAATCACGGCTGAAGGGTAATCAGGACTTAAYGCTTCTCTTTCTTAGCCGCATCCTTGCTGACTCAGCTCTCAAAATGCCACTGCTGAGGAAGAGACCCATCACAGATGGCCATGGTCACATATCCTTTATGGCTAAGTGGATCTACCACCTTCATGCACTGCCCCACAGACACCTGGTAGAGGCGGTTGTTTTTCTGCAGGAAAGAGAAAGACAGATGTTCTACTCCGTTTTCAAATGGAAGCTGAAACCGCTGCTTATGGTGCCCCTCCCTCAGGGATGACCATTTTAGACCTTTCTCCCYGCCCCTGACACGCACGACACACAGCAGCAAATTAAAAGCAGGAGTACAGCAACTACTGCTCTCCTGCACGGAGTGGGCAGCCGTGCAAGAACAGCCGCGCTGGCTCAGACCTGGGCTCCAGGGCTCTGCTGATGGCCCAGGGAAGCTTGAAAACATGGCAAGAATATTACGATGCCCCCGCAGAGTGCTCACCCTGCTGCCAGCTATCTTCAGCTCAGAAGATTTTTGGAGCTTGGTGCAGTCTGTACTGTAGTAACCCTCGCCAGATTGCTCCCCTGAATATGTGGCCACTCTCCCTTAAGTTCTTTCACCCAGGGCAGCCTTCAGCGAGGCGTCGTACGGCTCATGGCTCCACCACACCACTGACCACCTCATTTTGAGCCTGCCCTCTATCATCATCTTCATTGGACAATCTCACGTTTTGTACCAYAGGACACAGTTCACAGCTGGCCTCCATCTACTTTCTCCATGCCAMTGACTATTCCACATCTACCACAGAGCCCCTGCCCATGCAGTCATCACTTTTCTCATCTAAAGAGTCCCAGACTACTCATGTAGTCTTCATATGAAAGATACTCAGATCTATACTCAGATCTACCCTGCCACCCATTTCTGAACCATCTCCAGCCCTAATCTAGCCTGAAATGCACAGTATGGACAAACTAAGGTGGTGTGGTGACATTTTTCTATTTTGGTCTCTATTCCTTTCCTAATAAATTCTTTGTTGTTGATCACTACTGTGCACCAGTCGGACACTGTCACATATACACTTGCCGTATGCCCAAGCGCCAGCGGTCAGCTCAAAGCCCATGTTTGCTACCTGAAGCCCGGATAGCCCATCGCTACCACATCTGTCACTGAACGTTTATACACAGGGAATTTCTGCTGCGATTTTATTGCGCAGTCTCTTCTCAGGCCTGTAATTGTCCACTAATTCAAGCTGAAGAACCTCAAGTAATCCCCTACCACCAGCAACCTTCCTCAGCTCCCTGCTCCCACCCCCTCTTCCCGCTGTGGGCTGTGTTGCTGCTGGATGCAGGTTGTGGCAGAGCTACGTGGAGTCTCCAACTGTCAGACACACATGTAACACTGGCTCTGCCCCACATCTGCCTCTGGAGGACTCTGGACCTTCCCAGATTGCAATAAGCTTCCTTATTTGAATCCACCTAGGCACGTGTGCTCCCAAGGAGCAGCACGGTATGAACTCCAGACAGTATATACAGGGCTGTCCTGCAACAACACGGCTGTGCAACAGGCAGTTCCAGCAGTGCTCTTTGGTTTGTTCCAYAACGTTTCTGTTACAGACTTACTGCTGCACTGGCGGCATGGGTGGAGACAGCTTTTACGCTTATACCGAGGAGTCGGATTTCACATATATGCAGCGTTAGTTCAGTTTTGTGAAATGAGCCACTCTCGACTCCAAGCCACTAGCAAAGGAGAAGCGACTGTACCACAGAAGCAACTGCAAAAACCTCCTCTCAGGCCTCAGCGCTGCCCCGTGCTGCTTCAAGCACTAAGCAGAAACAACCACAAGCCTGTTCCTGTCTCCTAGTCCTGCAAGGCAAYGCAACACACTGCCGCGAGCTGGATTTTGTTCTTCCAAGCACTTCCCTGCGAGCCGCGGGCCTGTGGGTGGCTATTACAGAGCCCTGAGTCCAGATGGGGTTGCAGAAACTTTCCTGCATTGGAAAGGAAAAGGTCCAGAGCCCAGGGAACATCTTGTTCGGACTAGAAATGCAGCCACCAAAGCKGCACAATTCCAGTACGGGCTGCATCAACTGAGGGCTGGGACTGCCATAGTACAACCAGCTTCGTAAACCTGAGGTTTATTCATAATTAAACTCCATCCCCAATGTCTGGGTAGCGCCTCTATCACTCACCAAGGTTTAATTACAAGAAAAGTTTACAAGAAAAGTGCTGCTGATGGCACCCGCTTCACTTACCCCAAAAGTCCACTGTTGTGACCCACCAGACCCGTGGCATTTCATGAGACGCGGTGGATCAGATGAACGAGTTTCTGAAACGTCCAGGCAAAGCAGATTATTTAAAATCAGTTCATGGTCTTCATTGTAAACCCAGACCTGAAAGAGGGAAAGCATTTATTGTGAATCATAGAACCACAGAATCAGTAAGGTTGGCAGGGACCTCTGGAGATCACCTAGTCCAACCTCTGCGCTCAGCAGGGTCACCTAGAGCATGTTAGACAGGGTTGCATCCAGGCAGGCCTTGAGTATCTCCAGAGAAGGAGACTCCACAGCCTCTCTGGGCAACCTGTTCCAGTGCTCCATCACTCTCACAAACTTTCAGGGCAGCTACCTTACATCTTTTGTCGAGCAACAGAGCCAGTAATGTCACGTCTAGATGCTAAAAATGTGCCTTGCAATGCTGACTGCCCCCTGCTGCCTTTCTTCCCAACAACTGAAATGTATTTGCAGCCCTCTGTTGCCTTCCCAGCGCCACAAAGCACTACCCAGTGCAGAGGCACCAGTAGGAGCACTTGTTTCCTGCTCTGCACTAGCGTTTTTATAAAATCAGGCAGCACCCCCCATACATTCCTCCCGTTCAGAYGGCTAGACAAGACACAGCGGACGAGCAGAAGATCTCCAAGCAAGTGACTGGCCACTCTCTGAGCCGAATCACTAAGACAGGCAGTAAATCTCCTTACCCAAAGCTGATCCTTTAGGCATGAAGGAAGGCTGGTGAACAGCCTCAGCTACCTGCAGGAAGCCAGCACAGGGGCCAGAGGGGGAAGCTRGGCAACAGCAGATGGCACAAGAACTGTGCAGAAGCAGCTTGGCAGGCACGCAGGGCAGAAGGGCAGCTTCAGGCTTCTTGGAAAYTGCTGCATTTGGCCAGGAACATGTAAGAATTTGCTTAACATTGTGCTCTAGGGGCAACTTGTGGATGCTGCATGATGAGGAACCTGAACGGGCTGTGCAAATTCCAGCACCAAGCAGCCTACTTCAGTCCCTGCCCTGGTCCAGGGTCCTACTCCTTACATCCAGTAGCCTAGTGCTCAGGGACCTTCACTCAGGTAGGTAACTCTCTCTCACATCCAGCTTCTATCAAAACTTTCCAGATCGCTCTCCAGGGAATGTGCGAAACTGCTGTTCTACCATCCTCCCGCTGAAAGCTGCATGTTCCCCAGCCCAGCTGTGTTTGTGCTAGTTGTGCCAAGGTTAAATGTTCGGCAGAGATCGGCCCTCCCACTTTACACTCACTTTGTTTCAGGGCAACAGCTGACTAAATGAAAGTGCCTCGACTTGCACATCAACAGCCTACATGGTATGGCAGAAGCTTGTGCGGTGGCAGGAATCAAGTTCACTTCTGAAGCTCAACCTCCCTCTGCAGCCTATCTGTATAAAGCAAGAACATATCATTTACAGTTGCAGCTATAAATATGTTATGTGCCTTGTTTGGAGAGTTTCTCTGTTGTCACTCTGAAAACTACTGCCACCTCCCACAAAAAGCAAGGACACACTGAAGCTGTCAGTTTGTTCTCTTGTATGGGCTAACCCAGCACAAATAGGTACTTCTACTGTTGGCAAAAAATGCTGCTGGGCACTTTTGGTTGCTGCAGTTCATGCCTCTACCTACTGGGGCTCGCTGATCTGGCCTAAGCTTTGTCCTGGAGTGAGGCACATCTGCTGCACCTGAGAGTTCAGGAAAGCTGGACCATCCATCTGGTCTCAAGTCTAGGGGCCATTGGTCTCACCTCCCTCACAACCAGCAAAGACTTGGGCCAAGAGGAGTTAGGCAGGGGACCCTGGAGCTCTTATAGCCAACAGAAAGCAAAGAAACAGATGTAGCTTTGGTTGCATGCACCTCAAAACCTCCTCGGTTATAGAAGGGTGGAGGCATGGAGAAAGTATATGGGAAAACTGGAACACACCAGTGAAAGGAAGGTGCCCAGGCCTTCTAGTTAAATACCAAACATAACTTCTGCTATTCTGAACCCACAGTGAGGCTCCTGCATTCACACAGCAACTGGAAAGCATCTCTGAATCTTTCTGGATGTTGAGCAGGTGAAGGTGCTGCTGGCCAGGTCCCTCGTTCTGCTGCCGCCCCAACGCTGGCACGCATGAGGAGCAAGTGGCTCCACTAACCTGCTTTGCCCATCTCCATCAGCTCCCTTTCCTACGCCTGCTGCTGTGAGTGATAAAGAATCAAGCCCCATGTAACTGTATAAATAAATAAAAACCTACATTGCACTGARTTCTTTGGTATATTCTTTCTTTGTGCACTGTAATGATTTCACATAGCTCACGGTGCTGCAGTAGCAGTGCCCTCTATGTGATTTTTCTCCAGCACAAGTTTTACAAAGTCTAAAGTATCAAATCACAGGCAGTGAAGTCAGGCAAATTAAATTAATTTTGGTTGGTAGGGTTTTTTTGTTTTGTGTTGTTTTGTCTAGAGAAGCTAAAATGGGCCTTCTGGAGGGAACTGTGATTCAGGATACCATCTCAGCTGGAAGATATGATTAAAAGGTATGCAGCTCACTCATCATCACTGTGATATAATATATATCACTCTATCAATAATACAATGAAGGACTCCCTCAAGGAACTGCAGGTATTATATTAAAATATATCCTAACCTTATGAGTTCTCTGTCTTCTAGCATATCTCTTCCGTTTAAACCCTGTCATGAGAAAGCAAGCAAGACAAGATTAAAGAGGAGAGAATAGAGAAGTAGCAGCAGCTGCCAGAAGATTGTTGTTATTAAAAGGAGAAGAAAGATAGAGCAAAACCCAAGCAGAAAGAAACGTAAGAACTGAGAGACAGGAACGCAGCGGCACAGGGAGCAGCGCCACTGTAAGTGGCACTTTAACCACGCGCTGAGTAACAGGCTGCCGGAAGAACACACCTTGGTTAACACCCAGCGCGACCCTTCGGCAGAAAGGCCTATACGAGCCAGGCAAGGTTAGCTTCAAGCTAATAATAAGCTTGGGATGGCAAAGTAAGGAGAGAGAAAAACAAGCTCCACATTTCAGAGACTTCAGAGTTCCCAATTCAGATGAGAGTATCACTACAAACTTGCAGATCAGTAACAGWTTTGAGCATGGGGAAAGAGAAGTTGCCAGTGTGGCTTTTTTTCCAGCCCCTACACTATATAACTGCAAACTTTTGCATATCTTGAAATGCATGAAGTATTTTGTTTCCCTGCCTCCCTCCACAGACTCAAAGGATGAATTTTGAATTTTAACCCCTTGATACGTAGTTCAGACCGTTTGAGATTTAAGACTGAGGTTTCCTAAGGCTTCCAGGATGTTGCTTGTGCCCAGACTACACTTAAACAACCATTCAGCCTTCTTCTGGATTGATGGCTCAGACAACTTCACGTTCTCTTTACATACATACAGGTAGGTGCAAAACAGGGCTTCTGCATCATATCATCATATTCAGCCGAACGAAAAGTCTGTGATGAGGTCCTGGCAAGGAGTAATACCTTGCTGGATTTTAGGGTGTTCCCCCCCCCCCATCTTACTAATATTTGTATTTAACTGTCGTTAGAGGTTGCCACTGTTGGTAACCAACGTATGCTCTTCTCTCTCTCCATAAACCCCTATATCCCATAGATCCCTCTCTATTTTACTATAATAAAAAGATCCTGGACTATCTTACTGATTTTTTTTTAATAATGAAATTATTGCCACAGTGTGATTAGTTAATGTAAATGGACAATAGCTACCGAAGTGATTTCAGAGAAAACTGAAGTAGGAGAGGGCTCAAACATTACCTTGTCCTCTAGAAGGGTGGTCCATACCATCATTTCTTTATGCAAAAATTGAGTTAACTATACAAGACTTTGGGTTGAGTATAGACAGCTGTATTAGCTAACTCCCAACCCTCCCCCCCCCCCCCAAAAAAAAAAAAGCTAAGAATCTGTAGTAGGCAGAAGAGGGAAGCTCACTGTTTCTAGGAAATAAATACTTCAAAATGATACAAAATAAAACAGAAAGCATCAGCCCGCTCTCTGCCTTTCAGAGTGCAGCACAGTATAGTAAAGAGATGGCTGGACAACTGGCACAGCTTCATGCATACACACTCTTATTTCGTCTGCGCATCGCAATAGCACTAGGGGGAACTCATTGAAAAACTCCACTCCAAAAAAACTATAAAACAGTAACTGCTGGAAAAACAGCCCTTTGCATGAAAGAAAATCAGGTTCATGACAGCAGACGCATTCCAGTACTTCGATCCGTGACAATCCACTGCTTGGATTGGCACTATGGCTTTACACAGGCAGAGAGAGTTTTTAAAAGCCAAAAACTCGGCTTAAGAGAACAAAGCAGCCGCTCGGCACCGGGGSAGAGCTCTGCCTAGCCGTCATACTGCACTGCAGCTCCTGTTGCTAGGGATAGCAAGGACATCACAGCACCAAACGACTCGTGAAAGTCACCAGAAATGGCAACGCTTGGTGGTTTATAACTGTTATTTTAAGCTGTTCTACCCAGTGTCCACCTGCAGGTTATTCTAAAGCATGTGCACGTTCCCAGTTTTATTCCGGCAAGTGTTCCTGATATTTTGTAAAATGGACAAATTCTTTGTTAGATAGACTGAGGAAGTGTGTTGCTCAAACTGTTGATGAAACTAAAGCAACAAGCTGATATTACAACCTGGAGTTCCCCACACTCACTCTACACATGTACTATATCCAAAAGGAAACTTGTAACCATGATCCAGAGAGAGGAGAAAGATCTTACAGAGAAATGCAGTGATTTAGTAAGTACAGCCTTCCACATATTGCTCAAGAGCAAGAGTCTAAAGTACTTGTTTGGATTTATAAAGTGCTGTACAAGTATTAAAAGCGCTTTTCTGAAATTCCCTGCTGAAATCAATTATTTTTTTAAAGTCATATTCAGCAGAGTACAGATGCATATCTTTAGACACTTGAGCACCATCACCAGCTGGAATGGTAATAGTCACATGATCAAAGCTTAACAAACTCCTAAGTAGAAAGCTTAAATTATTCAGATGAATAAGCAAACATACAGAGCAAAAGTTATAATAAACAAATCCAGAAAGTAAAGTTTAAAAGTCAACTTATTGCATTTCAAAACAAACAGTAAGAAAAAACGCACACAGCACAGTAGATCTGAAGGGGAGACTTTTAGGAAACTAGAGGAGATTTTTCATGATCAAAGTCTTTTAGTGCTTTCTATCATCCTTCAAACGCAGGTTTTGTGGTGTGCAGCATCTTCAGCGTTCTCAGTCTTGCCTCCAGAAAGATCAGATATCCTACTGACTTCAGGAAGGACAGGGCTTGCTTTGAGAATCATGGCAGTTTCTTCACACAACTACTCTTCAACGAGAAAACTTCTCATTCCCTGTTTGTCTTCTGCTTGCAAAACTCACATTCAACTTCTCTGCTCCGTAGCTTTTGTTATTTCGGACTTCTTTGCGCTGACCTTTGTTCTGCGGGATTGCATCTCCTCTCCTACTCATGCCATTTCTGACTACAAAGTTTTCATCATTCATTCCAAAAGTTGTGTTCATTTCCCAGTATCATCTCAGTGTTTGTTAYGACTATAAAATATGTCCTAATATGCATTAACAACATATCTTAGAGAAAGACCCTAATCTTGGAATATTTTCTAGATGCATCACCTGTGAAAACCAGTTCTTTTACATTATCTTGCTATTGCCAAAAAGAATGGTAATGCCACTCTTGAATTCTAGAAAATGGGTTCTTGTAATGTGAATCATTTTTAACTTCGTGTAAGGATGATCAAACTGACTTACTATCCATATTGATGATATGATTGCAAAGTTTCAAAATGTATTATTTCTTTAAATCAAGGAGTTAAGTGAAAATTTGCCTTCTCTTTGCAGCCACAAAAGAGAAAATAAAGCAAGCATAAACTAAAGGTAAAGCAGACTTGCTTGTAAGGCCAGTCTCATGACTTCAGTAAGTCTGTTGTGGATTTTTATCCCCCCTCCAATAACAGGTACATTAAGTTAGTACTTTGAAGGTTGGTTCTCATGTCTAGAAATTGCCAGTATTACACAGGAGACCATTTTTCAGTCCAAAGTACTACAATTAATAGGAGTCTCAAGAAAGCCAAATTTTGTTTTTCCAGCTTCTACATGTTTTCCCAAGTAGGCTGCATCTTGCTCCTTACTGAACAAGAGTTTTTCAAGAGAAGATTCTATTTATTCACAAAGCAAAGGTAGCCTGGAATGAGATAAATGGTGGTAACTTATTCTAATTCCTCAGAAAAATTAACAGGCTTCAGATGAAATCATCACCAAGTGGCACCACATTTTTCCACAGAAAGCACAGYTAAATTTTGATACTCATTGCCACATGATGCCAAAAAACTTACATTGGCTCAGAATATAGTTAAAAACTCATGAAAAAAAAACAAAATTCAAAGGCTGTTATTCACAAAAATTCCATCTTTAGCTCAGAAAAAATAAATTAAAAAAAACAGAAGAGTCACAGAAATGCTGCTTGCAAGCTTGCTTCCTTGAGCTATCATCCAGCATAACTACATCTGCACTGTTTGTATTACTTGCTTAGCCTTCAGCTACTGGACATCCTCAGAACAGCACACTGGAGTAACTGCCTTTGACCTGTCCCAACATAGCCTTTCTTGCTAGGCTAAAGATGTAGGACAGATGGTAAAAAAAATTAGCTGAAAAGACCAACAGGTTGGATGTTACCCGAAATGGCCATTAAAGGCATCTACTACTTGGAATGTTTCTCTCTATTTTTATAGGCAGAAACTATTAAGAGTCTTCTTTACAGTGTTCTCATGCATCTTGAGCAAAATTGTTCAAGAGGACCTGAAAACAGGCTGAAGTGTATTCTTTGGATTTATGAGAGCAAACTATAATGGCACAAAACCATACTGTTGGTTAAATGTACTTGGTTGGAGAACAAGAACACTATATAAGATAGCACAGCCAGTTTTGTATGAGATTGGCTCCCTTTCTAATGAATCTAGTTTAGCAATAGGGAGCAGCAGCCAAAGATCAATGATCTGGAGCATTAATTAGTCTCTCAACAGCAAAAGGCTAACTGAAGTTTGCCTGTAGGAGAAAAGTAGAAGGTTCTGATAAGGGGAAGAAACAACAGACTTCCCTCCAACCATGTGGTGGTTCACCATTAGAAGTATCACAGAAGGAAAGGAAGAGAAACAGTGACTGTGAGGAGCCATCTGTTCTTACTGTGGACACCATCCACAAAAAATGTTTTCAGCTTCTTGATTCAGACTGAATGGCTCAGAAAGCAGTTTAGCACCTTTGGCACCATAAGCGTGAAGTCTTTGGTGCCAACCACTACATTTACACAGTCAGTAAGACTTGTTGACTTTCTTATAGCTTATGGAAAGACAACATACTGGAACATACAAAGAACCTTCTAAATTCCTTAGAACACCTTCTGTTTAACAGTAAGAACAAATAATTCATCCCAAACCACAGCAACTACAACAGCAGATAAACAGTGGTACATTACACAAGGAAGGGTGGGCCAAGAAAAGGCCACCCTGAGTCCCAACATGAAAAATTGACTGGATGTGCTTCTACAAAGCCTGAAGCGTCAATCAGTGGGTTTTGAACTCATCAGAAGCTACCTGCAGTAGTCTTCAACCAAATACAGAGATTCAACCCATAAAGACAGGAGATTATGACATCCAGCACTCAGCACTAGCAGGTACAAAGTACTAAGCTCTGCAGTCTCTTTGCCCAACCTTGCAGTTTGAAGAATACTCTGAAATCAGTCTCCTTGCACAAAAATGAGATGTTATGCTCAGGTAATTTTGCCAGCAGGAAATATAGAGCAATCTGCAATATATGCACCATTGTTCAGTATTATTAGAAAGCAAATACCTGATTTTGATCATTGTAGTCACAGTTGCGAACCACTACCAGTCCTCCTTTCTGACTTGGGTGTCCCTGGGCAACCAAGCACTTATTGGTTTGAAGGTGATACAACTGTGAAAGAAAAACAGTTTGACAGACACAGTAAACAGACAGATCAGAAGGAACATACGGTAATGCTTTTGGAAGCTCTAGAACCTAATGTACTCACCAAAAAACCCCTCTCATTCCCTCTTAAAATGCCATTTCGTTTTTCAGATAATTTGGAGAAAAGCCAGCATTAAATAATTCCATTTTGCCTTTTAACTACATCAAGATTTCTCTCTCTTTATGGTACAAGTACCATACACATAACATGACAGTTCAGCCTGCGTACTCTAAGCCATTTTTTTTTCATTTCTGCATTCTCTGCAGAAGTCTATACTTTTGCACACAGGTGCTCACAGGTACTCACTAGCTCAAGACTTTAAACTGTATTGCATAAACTACAATTTACCTTAAACATGACATTCCCATCCCACAGCCCCTCTTCGTGAAGTAGAATAACTTCTTTGGGGAAGGAGGAGAAAAAAGGTATTTGTATTTAAGCACCTCAACAAAAGTAACTTTTTGCAACTAGATTTTCAAGAGCATTTACATAACTGAAAAAAACATACTTATCAGCTATATTATTTTAATTACAGATCAGAAAAGAAGGGAGAATTGCACACACCCATGTGCCTATTCCAGATCAAATGAACTGCTTGCCCTGACCGAGAGTAATGAATGTGGTGTTGGCGTTTGGCAGGGGAGAATAGATTCAAGTCAGGAGCCCATCCTGGAGCAGCAGATTAGGAAGCATCTACCACCAAAGCAAACAAGAAGGTTCAAAACAAGTTAGCAGCATCTTCCCTTGTTTGGGCAATAAAGTCTCCCCCTAAAAGTCACCTAAGAGATTATTTGTAGAGCCTGAAGATTTGTCTGTTGTATTCTAACAGTGCAGAATCAGCAAGGTGTTGATGTGTATAATCCCAGAGTTATCCACCATGCCAACATGGCTTTATTCTGGCTTCAAATTGGTATCTGTATGACCTACGTACACATGTCCTGAACTGGTAGCCAACAAAAAAGCTTCCTTTCAGCCCAATCTATTTTTTTCCCTGCTAATGTGCTGGGAAACAGCTATTTAGGCAAAAAATACTCCCTGAGCTCCAAGTGCCATACTGCAGGCAGCAGAGGGTGCGAGCGGAGGCAGGCAAGCCCTCCGGCCTCAGCCTCAATTCTGCCGCTYCCTTCTCGACAGGGGAGAGCACGCGCGACCGGTATGGGTATGTGTGGGAGGTGGCAGGGCTCTGTGCGTGGCATCTGTATTAAAAATAACTGTTTCCAATTTGAAGACAAACAGAGAGGAAAAAAAAAATGTTGTTGTCCTGAACTTGAGGCCAGGCTGACTGCTTTGCTAATTTTGTTTTATTATGAACACACAGTTGCCTTGACCTTTGTATTGATTCTGCAGGGCTTTTTTTAGAAACCAAAAGGCACTTCCAATAATATGCTAGAAGGAAAAAAATAACTACATCACCACAGGATAGCAAAAATTAGAAAGTACATATCGAATAACATTCTTCATGTACCATCCCTGATATTAGCTTTCTCAAGACAGTATGTGCTTCAAGTGCACCATGTTTCTCCTATTCCCTACACACATCTAAAACAAATTATACAAAAACCTCCTAAGCAACATTTCCTTGCACCCCAGAGATTTCTAGGCAATCTCATTTACATCGCAACTCTCTCAACACTAGGCTTTCAAATCGTACAACTACATGAGTTTTACATAATTTGTCCTTGTTTTTATTGACCATGATGATCAACATTTGATAACATGCTAAGAACTGACACATGTGATTATTACAGCTCTTCCCAGCTGTCAAATCACCACTTATCTCTGGTCCAATTAGTTTTTGAGAATAAGCTGGCATTTGGAGCAATTCATTTTGAATCCTGAGAAGCTTGGCACATAATGGTGACACTGGCTGATCATTCTGTTCCTTATAGGAATCTGGAACTAGTTTATATAATCAAAGCCAAAGCTGACTCTCATGCAGTGCTGGGTATAATGTTCAAACCTGGGAGAACTAAGCTGAGGAACTGCCATTTTTCTGTCTGACTTCTCTCCTTTTAAAAGATACACAATATATTACAAAAAATCATTAGGAAGGCTTCTCCTTTTTGTGGTTGCTGAGACAACTGGATCCCTCAGGAGCCTCTCACTACTTCAACGTTTCTTCATCTAAAATTCTGTCTGAATGAAAGCAGAAAGCCACTAAATTTCAATAGGGGGGAAAAGTGTCTGCCTAGAGGAATGCCTGGATCAGCTCATCGTATCAGCTGTGTTCAAGGAAACTATTCATATTTGCCCCAATGAGCAACTTTAGAACTGGGCAGGGATACAATTAAGAAGTATTGTGCAAAGTCTGGGTTTCCAGACAGTTGCTTCCAAGCAAAAAAATCTGATTCTGTCCATAGGTTCTGTGATAGCTCAGGGCCTCCAACCTGAATCTACCTGCAGGACTGGCAGCTGTCAACAGATTCTGCAGACAGCACTATGGTGCCCTCACAGAAAGGGCCACATTCATGGCTTAGTGGTTCCAGTTACTGAGTTAGGCTGGAAAGTTTTGTTATCCGTAATCTCTGTGCACATGAAATGGTTCACTCAAAGATCTTCTCTTTCACAGAGGAAAGCTTGACAAAGTTCTCTTCGCTTTGAAATTACCCATGATTTTTGGAAAGCATAAAAAAGTTATATCAGCCAAATTTAGCACTGGAGAGAACAGATGTAACTCTGGCTTCGTCTGCATACAAATCTATGCATATAGGAGTCTGAGTTAAAAGGTGATGCTCTGTCCAGATTTTCTTTGTGAATATATGTAAAAATATATTTCCCCACTTCTACTTCTGGGATTTGTGTGCGTAGGAATGGGAAAACAAGACTCTTTCATTCATTATCCAGGATTGGAGAATAAAAAAAAACTCATTATCAGTCTCAGATGCAAATGTTCATCTTCACAGAAARTTGTCCAGTAAAAGAAACTAGTTTCGAAGCTAATCACATTGTTCTCTTATCATAAGTCGATAGTGTATGAAAATTGCAGGCCTCTTCTCTCTATCCAAAGCCAGCTATCCAGCTACAGAACCAAGACCGAGCACCCTAAAGACTTCAAAACCTCAACTTGGAGCCTAGAAACAAAAGGCCTCATTGAATAGTATCTAGTCTGAAAAGAACTTGAAATACAGATTAGAGTCAGATTGATTTACCTCTGTCTAAAGACAAAATCAGTTATTTTCAAAACAAAATCCATTGCAATACTAAAACTCTTATGCTCTATGGAAGCACATTATTCCTGCATTCTTTCAGAAAGATAATTCACAGATAGACAGTATTTTTAAGAACAATTATCTTACCCTTCCACGCTGGATTATTTTTGGTCGTTTTTGCGCTCTGTTAATAAAAACTGGCTGCTGAGCTTTGGCATTGGGGCCAGATATTTGCATCTCAGGATATATATTATCTAAATACCACTTAAATGACTTGCAG
The DNA here is from genome assembly GCF_003343005.1 of Rhea americana. Taxonomy (NCBI): domain Eukaryota; kingdom Metazoa; phylum Chordata; class Aves; order Rheiformes; family Rheidae; genus Rhea; species Rhea americana. The sequence continues at coordinate 1,606,759 of NW_028186612.1, forward strand.
TTCAATCGTTTTCTCAATTCTACACGGTCAGCAATATTTCCATAGTTCCTGGACCTTAGCTCAGGTCTCAAAGCAAAATACTGCTCCTGTATTTAATGGAAATAAAAAGGAAAGAGGATGTCAGATTACTTGTTTCCAACTTTTTCTCTATTTGAAAAATTCTCAAAGTTTTGTTCACAGTAGGTAAGCTTCAACAATATTTTAGAAATAACCTACTGAACTTGATTAATCTTATCACTCACAGAAAAATACATTCTGTATCATTTCTAAAACCCACTTTTTGGAGCAACTAGCAGCTCATTTAATAAACATGCATCTCATTTTTCTAGTGATTTAAATCATTAAGTCTGAAAAGTTACTCAAACTATCACTATGAAATTCCAGTGTTTATTTTGCCACAAAAAAAGGAGATTAATTTTGCCTAACTCTGAGCTAGTCCTCCTAGTCTGCTTTTCTGATCACAACCCTTTTTTTGTCACGATTCTGCTGACCTGCTTCAGATGCTAACATGATGCTAACTGACTATAAAGACAGCCTAGAGCAATTAGCCCAGAGGTAGATGCGTATATTATCATCGTCCTCATTCAGCCAAGGCTTCTGTTAATAACTGTCCAGTTGATTGTGGATGAGGAAAAAATATACTTAAAACCACCAAAAACAACTATCAGTCAGGACAAAGGAATCATATATAAGACTAGTCTCAAAAGTGGGACTGTCTTGCTAACTTCAGTGGGATCATGTATTTATTCCCATGCAAATGAAAGATCAGGATCTTCACCAAGGCTGTATGTGAAGTTGAGAGTTTTTCCCCCCACACTCATTTGCATCATCTCCAGAAAAGCTCCTACAAATAACAGTTTTTTCATGTTTTAATCAGGTACAATTGAGGGTATAATGATAACTTAAGCAATGAGGAATTAAGATTCTGGCTGAATCCTATCTTCAGCTCTACTTTAACAGACACAGCATGGACAAATGGAAATACACAAGTGTATAATGCGGCTGGCCGAAACTAGAGGAAAAATCCTCTTGTAGATTCTTAAATTTAGCTATATTTAAAATACTTTTTCTATGAGTCCCATATTCATGCATTAACTAATCAACCAGGCATTATTTAGAACTCAGTTGTCAGGGTATTAAGTCATGGTATTTTGTAGACTGAATCTGCACTAGGAAAGAGGGAATTTACTAACAATRTTCTGATAGTTTTTAATTACCTGGTGTCATCTCGCACTCAGCATCATACTCCAATGACAGACAGTGTMATCAAGACAGATTACACATTTGTCCTTGCTGAGCTCTTTGAGCATTTAGATAACTAATGCATTATTTTTTTTTAATAAAGGGAAATGTTAAATACACCAAAATGCTGGACAATTCCAGGGAAGTCTGGAAATAGACTGGACAACACTATTTAGAAACTGTTCTGCTTCAAAAAACATCTCTGCTACTTCAATTGATTCTTTTCTAGTTCAAGTTCTTACACTTCTTCGTAACTGTCAAAGAAAGAAGTAAATTTTGCTGTTTCCTTTCCATCATGCAGTTGTATTTATTAAATATTTGCTCTTTGCTGCAGAACAGGCCCTAAGTCTTTCTTTGTGCTATTTATCATACAATCACTTCAGTAAGTGATATCCATTTAGCGCTAATATTTGAGTTACATTTGTGAGAATAAAAATATCTGCAGATCTGCCTTCCCTCCATACATCTGTGATAATGATAAACTTTGCTATCAGGTAATTAGATTAGAAACAGCTGGAAAAGGTCAGAGCACAAAACTGGTAAGAGACTGCTAGGATCAGTGATTTAAGTTGTTATTGGACAAAGCAGTATTGCTTTGCCCAAAATCAAATGAAACGATAAAAAAGAATCAATTCCAACCTTCAGAGAACGCCATCGTTAATCACAAAACAACTGTGCCCAGACACCAATAAAGGGAAAGTGTTAGACCAGCTCTACAAATGCATTATAAAGATGGAGAATGGAAGTAAAGTTAATGATCCCTAATAGGTTCCTCAAATTGAGGAAACATCAAGATAAAGAATCGGTTTCAAAACACAAGCTTCTAAGAAACGTAGAAGTTAGAAATATATATAAATGCAATTTATACACATTGCATTTATGTAAATTGCAAATTTATATAAAATTTCAGGGCCTGTAGGACCTGCTACGAACTAAATCCTGTGGCCTCACAAGGTAAAATAACCTGAAGTATCAAAGATATCATGGTTTCACAAAAACTGGTGAAAGACCTAATCAACATTTAAAAACATCAGTACTAGGGTCTGAAGACCAAGAAAGAATATTGCTGCCCATGAATCCAAAAGTCAATCCCCACTGACCTACCATGGCTAGACAGACTCCACAAATCAGACTGGTAATTAAAACAAAAAGTGAACAACCAATAACCCCCCCATTTCATTGACATGGAACCTGAAGGCACACAGCCGTATAAGGCTGCTATATAACAACAATTTGGACGCGTAAGCTCTGCATTATTCCAAGAAGGTCATTCATCATATTTTGCTTCATGAAAAAGATACAAATCCGAATCTCTTGAAGGCATCAGGAACAAAAAAGAAGACAGGAGTAACAGGGAGTAAACAAACACTCAGGAGCTACACCACAGTCCCACTGAACTTTATACCAAAATGAACATTATGAAGTCAGAATATAGAAGTCAGATCCTATTATGAACGGCAGCAGACCTCATCATGAAACAATCCTTTGACAAACAAGTCAGTTAACCTTATTCTGTGGCCTGGAAATGTCTCTTACCTTATACTCATCCATCCACACATGTGCCAGCCTCAGAGAGTTATGAGCCATAGTGTCCTGTCCCCCTGGTGAGCCATAGGGGCGTCTTTTACGGAAAATGTGTCCCACCCTGGAGCAGGGGATGATCAGAAGTCTACCCCCACACATCCAGATCTGTCCATACAAAAGCAGAACATACCTCATTGTACTGTATACTGACAAGGCTCACTACCTCCTCCCTTTCTTCAAGAGATACTTAGGTAGATTTATGCATGATGACAGGACTAGATGTCAGCACTGTTGTCCTACAAGCCATGCTTTCTGACAAGTGAAATTATCAGATTTTCAAGTTAGAAAAGACCATTTTGGTCATATCATCAGATCTTCCACATAACCCACATCATGCCTTTCACAAAACACAAATACGGTATTATTCCAATGTCTTATTCTCTAATAATCTATTAGAAGATATTGAAGTATGTGGCCTGGAATTTAGCTTGTACATTAAGATACCTAAATTTATTTGGCTACAGGAGAGCTACACGTCTACACTTCTATGACAGATGGAGATCAGTCAATACCAACAATGGAGCCTGGGGAGTTTTTTCAACTAAATACCTATTTTAAACAGTAGTTTGTTTCTGTTGACTACATGGGAACTCGGAAACACTGCTCACATTCAGACACTACATTTAGGTGTCTTAATCAAGCTCTATTGCATCCCAGTTATTTCATTTACACTTTACTTCCATTGAGTACTCTTCATGTTTTGCTTTTCAAACTTCATCTTCCAGCAATTAAAAATTATTGGACTTTTGATTAACATGTTCTCTGATCTCAAATTCTGGATAAGATAAATAGACTGAACTTCTTAACAACACTCTCTCAAGGAGGCAGGGCTTCCAGACCTTCTAAGCGCTCTAAATATAGTCCAATTTTCCAAAGAGCTTATCATCAAAACTTGGTGCATTACATTGTAACAACAAATTTCTCCATCTCTGCTTCCTGCTCTTCTATCCATACATCCAATGATTACATTTTCTTACTGGAAAAAATCGGAAATTATTATTCAGTATACTCCTTTAAAGTCACTTAAATTTATGAAGCCTCTATTCTTATTCTATTCTCTATTCTTGATATCTCCAAGGACACAATTAGATAACAGATTTATCTAAAAAAATTACCCGCCACTTTTAACTCTTGCAGATTTGTCTGCAATGAGATGATGGGCATCTCATTTTTGGGGCAGACTTGTCAAATCTATTATGAATCAACTTTGCAAAACTGAAGATGTAAACATGGCATTGAACACGAAAAATTTTGCTTTTCTCTCAGAGGAGTGACAATGAGAAAGATGAAAATACAGCAACCACAATGAAGTGTCACTTTAGAATGACCTGATAACCATGTTCTCACCATTTTTCCATCCAAGTTGACTCTTTTACATGCTTCTTCTCAATCTACTTAACAAAAATTACATTTCCAAGGCCTCCAGAGAGAGGCTGGAGTACCTGGAATGCCCCACAAAAACATTATAAACTTTCTCATAGTCATTCCTGCTGCGAGTCATATACGTGTCTTAACTGGTTTGTGAAATTCATTAGACAGTTCTCATAAGCTCATTGCAGAAGTTTACATGACTTCCTGTGCTGCTTTATATGCATATGAAATGCCAGCCAAACAAAGAAACCCACAAACTTAACTATACAACTCAAAATTCCCTTAAATCTTCCTGTTTAAACTTAACTTGAAGATTATTGTAAAGGCTGTTACTGTGTGCTGAAGGCATCCTTTCTGGGGATAGAAGTGCCAGTTTCTCTGTGCAAATAGCTACTCTATTGCTAAAGAACCCGTACATAGAGAAGTAAAGAAGCCAGACACGGAGGTTCATACTCCGATATACATAAAAGCTAGATTACCCGAAAGGATATTTCCAGGTTTTCTCCTCCCCAGATGTCCATGCCACTATCATACTGTCCAAGTTCATTAAAGTACTCACGATCCATAGCAAACAGTCCTCCAGCCATAGTAGGTGACCTAAAAAGAAATATTGAAAAAAGTTCTCATTATTTTAAACAAAAACACTGATCCTAGATAAAATCTGCTAGTCCTAAATTTACATTTAGACCTACAGAAGAAAGTTCCAATGCTGCACACATTAAAAATCAGCAGATTACATTTCTACAATCTCAAAATCTTATTTTCAAAAGCAGATCTGTAAGTGGTGTTTGTGATCTTCCTTTATTCTATCACCTATAAAACTTTTTTTTTTTTTTTGAATAAAAGAAAAATTGATTAGAATTGAAGATGAAGGATGGTSAGGTAAGAGAAACAAAGTGGCAGTCTCCTTCTACTCCAAAAGAAAGAAAAACCTGCGCAAGTTTGGAGTCCAAGTTTTCTACAGTGAAGCTTAGAAGCTTCCTTTAATTGGCTTCTGACAGAGAGGTCTAATCTCCCTTACAGCTAGTAATGAACCAAAAAGAAGTGTACCCTGGGATGGGAGAACAGGAGTGCTCTAACTTGGATTGCACAAGACTATGTTTATCATCATGTCACTAAAATCAGTAGTCTGTATCTGGTTCTTMAGAACTGACAAAAGTTATCTTCTCACCTAATCAGCTACTTCGACTAAGATGTATGGATGCACCGCTTACTTTACAGAATAATTCTATGGAAATGTTTAGACTTTCACACAATAAACTGTTGTTCTCTCTCTTACAGAGGAAATTACAGAGACTGGGCCTAATTCAACTAGAGGAAAAAGTAGAATTTAGAGTGCACGTTACTTCCCAAATTAAATTAGATACAGTTGTTATTTGCAACAAGGTCCAGATTTAAACTATATAAGCCAGAAGGGCAAGTAAAATGCCACTGTTTAATAAACTAAACTTAAACACCAGGAACACCAGGAACAGCATTGTTTCATCACTGATGAAATCATCAGTTTATTCAGAAACTATTTACAAGTCTTGTATTTGCATAGGCTCTTTGGGATTCCCCAGTTTTTTTTTGTCTTGCCTCTACATTAGAGTGGTGGCAATATTTTAAACAAAATATTGTATTTTGTACAAACCTGTATACGATCTCCATTCTACAAACCATATGCTAAATTATTCTTGGATCACCAAAACCACTTAATCAGAAAATTATAGTATAGGGATGTCCTAGAAGATTATAGAAGGCGATAGAAATACTTTGTAAACCCGACATATGATAGCTGCTGTGAAGAGGCATTTTCTTTTTCTTGTTAGTAAAAAGCTGTGATTAAGCTAAGCCCAAGTCTGCATTTCCCTGCTTGATCCCATACAATTTTCTGCTGCAATTTCTATCACCTTAAGATCTGGGTTGAAAGGTTACTCTGTTTTTCCAGACCTGACACCAAAACATTTCATTTTGAAGGTCTCTAGATCATTAAAAAGTTGAACTTTCCATGTGATGGGAAGCCATTCCCAAAGGTTACATAGTAAACTAGGCTTTGTTTCAAAACAGGCAAAGAGCTCTAAGTAGGAAAGCCACTTCCACACTCACAGAACTTAACTTCCACACTCAGAGAATCTTAAACAATGAGACTTTAGTTCTCTGGGTTTTCTGCAGTTTTTCCTAAAAGTGAGTAGGAGGGCAACAGCAGTGTTCATAACAGAGAGAACTAACCCTCCAGCATGCCTCAGATTAAGCCTGACAAAAACTCTTAAAAGAATTAGGATTTTAAGATTTTCTATGCTGTTTCCCCCTAAAGATTTCCCCAGTCTGTCCTTTCCTTCTGACTTCAGAAACCACCACAGCAACACTTTCCAAACAGACTGAACAAACCAGTCAAACTGTTAAGTAACTTCAGAAGTTTTCTGGCTCCTCAGAGCAAATCTTGTGATGAGCAGATGGGGACAGACTAACTGCAGAGCTGTCAGACCACAGCAGGGAAAATGAAAGGAGAGGGAAAAAACAGTGCGCACCCAGTTTCTGCTTCACTTTGCAAATTTAACAAAAGCACCACATTCTGCAAGAAATCAATCTGTCCTGAAGAAGTAAAGCTCCTCCATTTCACAGAACCTGAATTCTGTACCAAGATGGAGACCTGCAACTAGAAGAAGTGCAATCAGCTCCAACCTGTTGCTCTACTACCATTAGCTCTTCTCATGAGGGGTTTCACAGTGGGACAGCTTCTGTTCTTCTGTCTGAAGTCTATGTGCTTGCTTGCTAATGAAGGTGTCTACAGGCATCATTTTATAGCAGGGTCACGCATCCAGTAGGAAGATGACATTGCCAGTTCTGTACAGGTCAGACAGCTATCACAGAATCACAGTATAGTTGAGGTTGGAAGGGACCTCTGGAGATCATCTAGTCCACCCTCCCTGCTTAAACAGGGTCAGCTAGAACACATTAGACAGGATCATGTCCAGGTAGGTACAGAATATCTCCAGAGAAAGAGACCCCACAACCTCTCCGGGCAACTTCTTCCAGGGCTCTGTCACTCTCACAGAAAATAAATTTTCTCTCATACTCAGGTGGAACTTCCTATGTCCCAGTTTGTGCCCATTGCCTCTCGTCCTATTGCTTGGCACCACTGAAGAGTCCAGCCCCATCTTCTTGACCCCCTTCCCCCCAAGGTATTTGCAGACATTAATAAGATCCCCCCTCAGTCTTCTCTTCCCCAGGCTGAAGAGGCCCAGCTCTCACAGCCGTTCCTCATAGGGCAGGTGCTCCAGCCCTCTGATCATCTTTGTAGCCCTATGTTGGTCTCTCTCCAGTAGCTCCATGTCTCTCATACTGGGGAGCCCAGAACTAGACGTAGTACTCCAGATGCRGCCTCACCAGGGTTGAATAGAGTGGCAGGATCACCTCCCTYGACCTGCTGGCAACACACTTCCTAATGCACCCCAGAACACCATTGACCTTCCTGGCCACATGAACACATAGCTATAGCTGGCTCATGGAATGCTGTCAACAGATAAAAGATTAAGAAAGGTGCTTTCAAGCCCTAGTGGTAAGTTTTACGGAGACTTTTCTTTCAGAACAAATCTTTCAAGCAATTCGGACCACAAAAACAACAGCACAGGCTTCCAAGCACCTGACAGTTTCAGGCATTTGCCACATTGGGGAAAGTCAAAGATAATGTTTTAAAGATGGTTTTCACRTCCATGTGTGTTCAGTTAGGAAGTTTCATGACAAAAATAAATGTTTGTCTGAGCAAGAATAATATAAACAAAATCAAAAAAGATGTTGATACAGACGATTAAACACTGATAATGTCTCCCATCAGCTACAAGATAGCCTTCCTATTACCACAAAAATGTTCTTCCAAACTAGTAATTCATTAGCATTTCACCATAGAAAGTTTAGAATCTATTASAGGGACATGCAGGCTATCAGTAGAGCAAATACTGTTATCAAAAGTCATCATTATTAAGCCAAACATTAACAGACTGGAAACAGAAATGCACATCAAGGCACAGTTCAAAATGAAATTATTGGACAGATTTAGTGCAGAGTAACGTAAGCGCTTGAAGTCTTCTGTCTTCAGCAAAACATGGCAAAAAGATCCTGTTGTAAAAGCATTCTCTACAGTGTGCTTTCTTGACGTAAYAATACAAACATATTTAAGCCAAAATTAAACACTGGAAGTTAAGCTGAAGTTTAAAAAACATTCCTAATCAACTGTGTTACACACTGAAGCCGACCACCTGCTTCACATCACACAGGAGGAACCTTACTTGATTGGAGCCGTGGCTCCCTCGGGTCCTTCCAATTCTGACAAAGGAACAAGGTCCCATTTAAAGTGCAGGCCCCAGTTAAAGCCTCCACGCACCACTGGGGAGGAGCTGTAGGCAAGCGTGTCAGCACTGATTATGTCAATCACGGGGCACACCACAGTCCTGCGATCTTCTCTGATTGGCGTCAGCAAAGGTTGCAACCACATCTCGTTCACCTCACAGTGACTGTCCAGGAAAACCAGCACTTTTCCTAAGGAGGCCAAAGCACAYAAGATGCAAAGATCGGTGCACAGAAATCCACAGAAACACACACGTTTGTATCAGCAACAGAGCACTGACAGAGTCCTCACCATGCTGTGCAACAGAAGGGAAACACCATCTGCACTCAGGAGAGCTGGCAAACCAGAGACTCCTCAGGGATTAGTTCAGTCGCAAAGGCAGAAGGTAAATCCTGGCTATTCTCATTTAACTGTGAATAGCTCAAGTGGGCAGTTATTTACATTTTCTTGGCAGGATTTTATAGTTGTCAAATATTCTACCTAGACTCAGCARAGGTATTGTACATTAAATAAAACATCATGATCGGCCAATAACGCTAAGAGCCCAAGCRATGCTGACCAAACCACCACAGTGCAAAGCAGTTACTCTAATGCAGCGCACATCCCAGGTCTGATTCAATACTAGCGAGGGAGCTGATGATGAAGATGATGGCTCAGAATCACCCTCAGGACACAGCTGTTTCCATCTACTGACTAGTCACCTTAGGCTCTCTTTATATCAGGCTTCAGCATCCATGCAGTTACTGTTGCAACTAAGATCCGTGGATTTTAAGGCAAACTATCGTAAYCAATTAATTTGCATTCCTTCATAATTCAGACCAGAGTTTCAATTCCTAAATATGAACTAAATACAGAATATCTACTTATTTCATTAGCTTTATAGTTACTGTGGATTCATATCAGCTTAAAGGAGAGTAAAAGCCATAAACTGGCACAGCAAAATCCAGTGTTAGACAAAGCAACATTTCAGTCGTGAAAAATCAATCTCTTCAGTTTACACAAGTTTATCTGCCATGGTCAGGGAGGACAATTCAGTCCATGCAAGATCTTCAGGCCGAGTTGGTCTAAAAAGTTATTTTAAGCTTTACTGCACAACATAAAAATATGCAACTTTAAAATAATGTGGGAAAGAGCTTTACAGAAAATGACTCAAATACATAAACATAATGAGYTACCCATTAACAACAGACAATATTTAAATTGGGGGGGAGGGGACAGACTCTAGCAGTTCAGAAGAGCAATAAAATGACTTAAAATTGCACCAAGTCAAATGAGTCCTAGCAGTTTRGAAACAGCAATCACAATCTTCTCTCTGAATTATGCCACTACAATGCTAATGAGTAAACATCAATTAAGAGACTTTATCCAGCACTCAAAAATTGAGAAAACAGCACATACTTCTCAAATGGCACAGAATTTAACTAGGAAGCATATTATGGTAAAATGCACATAGCATACATAAAGCACCAGATACAGTTTATCCTAATTAACACTCCCTGCAACAACAGGAAACCTTGTGTGAGAAACATTTCAATGAGATGGGTGAATTAGAAGCCAGTTTAAAGTTAGCTAGACCTTAAGGAAGCAGATTGCCATTTTAGAGCAATAGCTTTCACTTGAAGAAGTATTCTGCCAATACAATATCCGGGCTTAGAAGATGTTTCCGAGACTATGTTCTTTCAGAACAGGAATATGAAAAGTTCTACTACACCCTGGAAAGTTTGTCAAATACTGTTTTTGTTTTATTATCTCACTGACCCATTCTAAATGGATTTTTTTTTTTTTTTTTTGCTTTTTGTTTTTAAATCACAAGCAAACTTACAGGAGAAGTAAAAACAAGTCAAGCCAATGTTTCAGGTGCAATTTAAGAAATTTGCTCAAATTGGACTCCAAATTTGCCAAGTCACTGTTTGGCATGCTTCAAAAAAAWATCCCAGTTACAAACTATAAAACTATCATATCTATTCTATATTTATGTATAAGAAAGAACTAAGGCCTCCTTGTTTCCATCAAACAGGTAACAGAAAAGCGTCAAATGACACATAATTCAGTAAAGCTATGACAAAATGCTGCAGAAGGTTTCATATAGATCATRGCTAATAACAGCATGATGGAAACATTCAAACACACAGGTAATGCTAGTTAAGGTTTGCAATCACCACCATACTAGTATTACTGAAGACACTTTGTTTAGCTGTTGCAACATACTTTAACATAAGAACAGCCAAAGATARAGGCAGGTAACTTATTTGAACAATTGCTATGAGATGCCAGCGACTATTTTAAATATCTTTCACCTAAACTACCATTATCCCAAAATTTTCTTTCCYCTTCTTTAAACTGTGTAGCTTGGAACAGAGCATGACACACAGACCCCCTTACAGTGGGCTAAAGCTGTCACAAACATSCAATATTCAACACTGGAAAGAGCTACACTACAGGAAGGAAAGTCACCCAGTTGCATGTGGTCAGAGTATGCAAATAAAGGAGAAAGAAGAAGGTATACCTGTGGCATGAGAGGCTCCAATCATCCTTCCTCGAATCAAGCCCTCCCGCTTTTCATTTCTCACCAACTTAGTGGTTTTCGGAAGTTGAGTTTTAACATACTCACTCAGGTCTTTCTTCAAGTCAGCTGAGAAGAGGAGAACACAAGTTCAACAACTGGATGCAAGCACTGCGAGAGCTTTGCTTCAATTACAGATAAACTCAAAGGSGGCCGAAGAACTCTACCAGAAAGCAGTCTTCAATACAGTATGGCTTCAAATTAAACCTAACAAGAAAAGGCAGTCATACCACATCCTACACTTGCTCTCTGCTTCCYCTCCCCACTTTTGTCATTTTATACTTTCATTACCCTATCAATTACAACACTTCTCCCCTGCTGTAGTGTGGAAACCCACACAAAGCAGGCACATATCCTGCATTGGAACGGGTGACTGACCATACACTGACCTTCCACAGCACCCACTCTGCTGATGTGATTTTCCCATCCAACTTGTCTATGCCCTGCCACTTCATCAGGCCTTATATCTAGTCTTGGTTTCTTAAACACAGATTTTACTGCCCCCCYTTTTTTTTCCCTGTTCGAAAAAACTTCGATACAATGCAACTCAAGTTTGAACTGAAACTCTATGCTAACAGGAATTACTGCTGCTAAAAAAAAGTTAAAACAACTCTCAGGTGTGCAGAGACAGCATTTTTCTTCCAAATTATTCTGATGGTGGYAGTCTGACATTTGCAGCAAAAGTAATTAAAGCCTTTTCAGAGACACATAAATCACTAGCGTTCTATATACTAAAGCAAATACTGACATCTTTAAAAAGTAGCACGAGGACATCTTTCATTATTTGTACCTGCCTAGCTGGTAAAAGTTTAGGTTTACAAAATAATGATGTCCAACAAGAGAAATAGAATTACAACTTGCTCACAGGTAGTTGCTTTCTAAAATTCTGAAGAATGAAAGACACTCTTGGCAAGCATATGCTTTCAAAAAGCRGTAAAGATCATTAAAGCCTAATATTAATGGCAGCTGTAACAGTATTCCCTCCCCTCAACATTAAAGTAGAGTGCAAGCTTTTACCATTGAAGCAGGACAYATGAATACTGCAGTAATGGAAAAATGTAAGTTATTAAGTTTATGGAGAAACAAAAAGGAATATAAACCGAGAAAGAAAAAGAGTAAGTCAGTTAAGATTTTATAGAGAACAAAAGGTCGASACACACACACTGGATTCAACTAGGTCACAGGGATCCACTCTCCCTTGGTCTTCAGCATGACATAATATGCCAGGGACAGGAAAGATTTTTTTGAAGGAAGTCTCCTAGAAAGAGGAAGAAATTAAGTCGTTTCTATAGCACTACTCAGTAAGGGATGTCTTATTTGAGCATACCTCAGGGACAGAGAAAGACACCCGATTTTCTCTYTACAGTAGTATATACAGACCCACAGTGTCCCTGGAAGATTTTTCAGGCAACTTTTCAATAAAAAGTTAATGTTCCTTTCCCTCACAYCACATGAGTTTCAGCTTCATGGCCACAGGGAAGACCAATTTCTTCCAACATAAGCCCCAAAAATGCTTCAACACAGCCTGCCTGCCAAATTTTGCTCCAAGGAGTAAAAATCTCTTTTGGGCCAGTGGAGTATCTCCAGAAATTACTTTTCTATATGGATGCATTGATGGCTCCTCCAAAACAAGAAAAACTAGGATTGGAGTCCATTGGCAGGGGTGGTATTTTTGCAAAGTACTCTGTCGCAGACTTCTCCAGGCTCCTAATACCAGTATTCCTTTCTTCAGTCTCTTCCTCTCCATAGGAAGACAGCACCRGTAAACCTTTAACATTTCCAGTAGGCTATCTCACGCCAGGTAAAGCCTAAACCAAAAAAAAAAAGAGGCCTTACTAAAGGAAGAATTCCTGCCTTGCAGCAGAGGGAGAGAAAGATGTAACGCTGGGATCAACTGAGCCATCAAAATGTCTGCTCAGCTAGCRAGACACTTCATGATTGAAAATGGAAGAAGCTTCTTGAGCCTTAAAGTAGAGGCAAGGATGCAAGTTTTGCTCAACAGCACTGATGTGCAGCAGAGCTCCTACAATGAAAGCTGAAGAAATAGGCAGAATTTCATCTGAGCTATCATTTGCGACGAGTATCAAGTACATATTTAAGAGAAAATAAAGATCAAAGAGGCATAAAGATTAAGCAATTCACCCAGGCTCACATACRTGATCCACGGCAGAGCCAAAGACAAGTCTTAGTCCATTTCTTCATTCAAACTAGCTTTGTTTTTTTCAACTATAAAATTCCATCAGTAAAAATTAAGCAGCAATGCAAACTTTTTTTCATCATCAAGAGCAGAATTTCTTTGTATAAAGAGCATCTCCTCCCATCTTGCGCTTCAAATCATTTTTGTTTAAAGTCAGAAATGCAAGAGTAGCCACTTGAACACTTTGAAATTAATCTAGCCTTTGAAAGAGGCTAGGAGCAATAGTACTACTGCCCAAACATAGTATGCTAATCAAATACATTACCATATTGAAAAGACTAGGTTTGGAAGTAGCCTTCATATTCAGAACTTAAGCTTATGAAACTTGAAAGCAACAAACTGTACAAGGGAATTTGTAGCAAAGGGTGCATATTGCTTCCAAAGCACAGAAGGATAAAAAAATGCTTTTAAATATTACATACACATAGTTATCAGCAAGGAACATTGTTTGATGTTTGTTCTCTCCCATAGCTTAACACTTGATGTTACCTCACAGAAATAAACTAGTTGCATGATGACAAGAGAATTTCATTCTGTGTTATGCTTATCTAATCACTGTGGTGATTTCTCACTGTGAAAGTGAGCCCTTATTCCAGAAAACAAATTATGAGACCAGAGGAGTTAAACTAAAATAGAATCTAATATGAATACGCAGAAAATTGTGAACTCTTATACCGGCAAGCAGGGAACTCGCACAGACCTGCTTGCAAGGACTACTACACTAACATATTTCTCAACACGCATTTAGCTTTTAAAGTGCCAAAATGTTTGAACTTTGTCTTTCTTGCTTTGTGCATCATCCAAGATACCACCCACTCTCCAGGGGCCTGTCCCAGAGGGTGGRGCAGCCCCTGCTCCACCAAAACCCAGCAAGAGTTGCTCACAGGGTGGCCACAAGAGGCTGTACAAGAGCCAGGCAGAGCCCTTGCAGCAAATGCTGAGCTCGATCACAGCACACCACCTCTCTAAAATGCTGAGCAAGTACCAAGACCTGGCCACACTGTTTCCACACTGCCACATCGACTTATTTTCAAGACTGCAGCTGAGGCTATGGGCATGTAAGTCCTTTCAGAAGCATTCACAGGTAGTCTCTCAGCCTACAAAATTTATAGTAAAATCAGTGTAAGCTGCTCTGAACACCAGAGTAGCCCAGCAAGATTTACTGCACGGTGCTACACCGTTGAGATCAGCTAAGCTATCAACAACTGCTTAATTATCCTCTCATTCCTTATTATGAGCTTTAAAGACCTCTTTTTGTATCATATAGCCATGAATATTTAAATTTCATCAGATAAATTTGCACCACTGTCCATGAGAAAGTCATTTTGGACTTCTGAGAACATCGTGCATCTATACCAGCACCTTTCAGATACGGACTGCAGTACAAATKGTTTTTACCCTGATCACATTTTTATTTGAACCAGCCAATAAAGCACAGGAACAGATGGGCAGCTCAGGAGCCAGTGGAAAGTGTAAGCAGTCACCAAAATATACTGAAAGAGTGTCTCACCCAATTCACTGCTGTCATCCACCAAAATAATTTCATGAAGAAGATATGCAGGCGTGCGATCAAGGACACTATGTACTGTGCGAAGTAGAGCAGAAAGTGCTTCATTGTAGAAGCAGATAATAACACTGGCAAATGGCAGATCAGAAGGGTAGAACTTATCTCTACATCTGCAAACAGAAAAACAGTATTTATCACTATTTTCAGTGGCATTTCCATAAAGTTCACTACTAAAACTTCATAAATAAAAAACTCAAATATTAAATGTGTAGGAAGAATCCCTAATTTGAATGTAAACAGTCCAGGATAACATCTGTACCAGGGCTCAGCATAATAAGTTACCCTTCACATGGACTTAATAGCTTGTAGGTTATCGCTACACATCAGAAAATAAGATACAATGGATTGGGATGGAGGGGGGAGTTTAAGACATGAGCAAAAATAGATGCTAAGGGCYTGATTCAGCTGTGAAAACATATAGTCTAGTTGACATTGGGTGTCAGACACGAACAAGAATGGTAAATACGACATAAGGCTTATGAAAATCCCACACCTTTATTGGCCAGCTGYTGGAGGCCAGGTTGAATATTCCAGAACATCTCAAATGGTGCTATATGCCTGTCTAAGCAACCAAGGTTGGGATTCAGGCTGCAGATTAAGACACTTAAATCTAGTCAATACTGTCAGTGGAGAGAGGAGTGTTCAGCTCACCTAAGGCAGAGTGACATTTTGTCAGCAGAAGAGCTGACATACTCTGGTATAGTCCAACATACTCTGGTAGTTACTACCTGTAACAGATCCAACAGGCTGGATCTCTACTAATTRTAACAGAAGTAGAGACACTGGGCTATCATGCAAGTATCTACATTTAAGCATCTTAATTTGAAAGCTGAAACCCACTCAAAGCAGAAAAGTATTCTAATTTTCAAATTTTGCTCGTACAATCTAATAGCATACAGTARCACAAATAAATGCCATTTAAAGCAAGGTGCCAGACATGAACGGATCCAATAAAAATATGACATACTACAAACGAAAACTGAGAGGTATACAAGTAAAGTCTTCACTGACTTGAAATGAACTCAGCTTTTGGGGAAGACATGTTTCAGCAAGTACAATTCATTACGTTTACCCAAAGCAGAGCAACCACTAGAAAAACAGATGAAGCTTTGTAAGTAGCTGGTCCTGGACCCTTGCCCTCCCCAGGTGCCTTGCTCCCAGAGGCATGCACAGGTGAGTCAACTCCTAGATCTATGGTCTCCAGCTGCTGGCCAAGACCCCCTGGCCTCTCTGGTCACTAGCTCCTTCAGATGCCTCACCCCTGAAGACACTCACAAATGGGTCTCAG
The DNA here is from genome assembly GCF_003343005.1 of Rhea americana. Classification (NCBI taxonomy): domain Eukaryota; kingdom Metazoa; phylum Chordata; class Aves; order Rheiformes; family Rheidae; genus Rhea; species Rhea americana. The sequence continues at coordinate 1,622,898 of NW_028186612.1, forward strand.
ATGATCCCCGGACCCGACCACCTCTCCAGCAGTTGGCCAGGACTCCCCTGGTCCCTCCAGTAGCCAACTCTTCCTGTGGCCTCACCCTTAAACACACACATACTTAGCCCCAAGACCACTTCACCTACTTGCTGGCTAGTCTGGCTTGACATTTGATAGTGATCACACTGACAAGCATTCCCTCATTCACTCCATTTGATGGTACCAGACGCCCAGTACCTSTGACCCACAGTTCCACTCCAGTTGCTGGCTCTCGATTTCCACTCACTGGCATCACAGACACASTGGCCCCTGTGAGCCACAGTCTGCTTCCAGCTACAAGCACTTAAAGGCACACATACACCCTCACCCAGAAAAACAGAAATAGAATTTAGTAAGATAGGACAGACAGTGGTGGCCATACATGGTCAGACCAGCATACTGACCAACAACCTGTTTGCACACAACCTGCCCCTTATCCTTCTATTTTCCCTTCCTCCCAAAACATCTCACCTTGATTCTTCCCTTTCATTCCTCCCACTAAATATCCCGTAAGTCTTACGTGATCTCAAAACACTCTTCCTCTGAACTGCACACTCTGCCCCATACCCCTAAGCAATAACCTCTTTTCAGTCTGAAAAGTGATATGGGAGAGCTGCTCCTCTTCAGTAATCTCGATGGGTTTTGTAACTGGACCATGAGGCTGATGCTCTCCTCGGACAAACTCGGGAGGAGTTGGGACATGAAACTATTTAGGTTCCCTGAGCTGCTACTGTTTTTGTGCTCCTTTCTGTGTGCTCAGATAAGCTTTTTATCACGTAACCTAACAAGGATTGTAGCATCTTTTCTGGTAATTATAGTATTCAATATCTCAAAAGTGAAGTTTCGTAACTACAAATACTGTAAAATACTACAAGTATTGTAGAATACTTGTTGTAACAGAATACATAGGTGGCAAGGTGAAAGACACACAGGATGTGTAATCCTAGTCTTGCTGGATAGCAAACTCAGTTTCTAGGATTTTTCACACTGACTTATTTTAAATATTTTTGGAAACTTGTTTCTACAAAAATAGCTGTGTGTTAACCCTGCTACTCACAAACATTAAATAAGTTGGATGAAAATTTGAGTAAGTGTATATCTAATCCAATTTTTCCATAAGAATTCTTAAAGATGCCCAAGAATTAAAGGAAAAAAATGGACTTGTGCTTAAGGCTGTGAAACAGTGTTAATGAGGGAAAAGAGGAAAACAAGAAGAGGTAATCCCCATGGTCTGTTTTCCAAACTGATCATTTTGTTTTGCAATTCAAGATAATGAATATTAGATGCTATTACTCTCCCACTTTAATACAAGCCTTTTACTAGGAATTATAGATAATCTGATGTTTGCCTTCCCTTAGTAACCATATGTATAAAGCTAACAGGTACAAATACATGAACCAATTATAGCTACATACTCTGCAAGCTTCTTTATGAGCATCTATTACCTAAGCAAATCTCATCCCAACCTCCTCCTCAAAAACCTCTGTCCTGGCTTAAAATAGCCTCCTGATAACACTCCGCGGTGAACTCATACTAACTACACTGAATCAGTCTCAGGTTCCCATTAGCTTTGTATGCAGATACAATAATCTGCTATGAAGAGTCTTTATTTAATGACAGTCAGCCAGAAGTCAGAAGCTAGACTTCTAAATCKGAAAATCCCAAGTGCTTCCAGGGATTTCTTTTCAGCAAAGCATATCTTTGTCAATCAAGCTGCTTCATATAGTACCTTTCAAAATATAAACCATTTTGTTTACCCATTCTACTCATTCAGCTTCAAACTAGTAAGATTCTACCATACAGGCACTTCTTTGACAGCACAGTAAGCTCTAAAACTAAAAGCAAAATAGCTATCTATTTTAAGTCACCTCGAATTTCACACATATATAAACTTCGCCTTTGGGGAGTAGCCATCTGTTTGCACATAACTTGTTTTCTGGGGGCTTTACCAATCACATTCCCTTTCCAGTTTGTATTAAATTAAGTCTCTAGAGCAATATTCAAGTCAGAACAACAACAACAAAAACAGAATCCACACAAATACATACACACTACACACTATCCAAACACATACACATGCACACTATCCAAAAGAATAAAAATTCTAACCCCAAGTACTCTGGYTTAAATGGCTGGAAATCTGCCTTCAGTGACACAGTATAAAGAGTATCTACCATAAAAGAAACATCAGAAAATGTTATTTACTGAATCAGTATGTGTGTAATAAGCCTTTAAGCACATACAATTATACCATACTTTCTCCAAAAATTAAGTACATACTTTGCATCTCTGGTATCAGGTACTTCCCTGTGGTATCCCAGCCGGTTGCTGATAAGCATATTGAAGGCATGCTTCTGATAGCCCAAGTCTCTCACCTCCTGATCTTCTTCATTAAAAATCATCCCTGCAAAAAAAAACATGCCAAGATCAGTTTATGAGCTCAAAAATATCCTTTGGAAACAATCAAGGATTGAAAACTAGGCTTTGACTTCCTTTAAAACCCATCATCATCTTCAGGAACCTCTTTAGCCTCTGGTTTTACAAAGTGCATTTTTGTGCAACTATTTTAGTTTCTACCCCTCCAATAGGTAGTATTTATGAGTAGTCCTTGCAGCTGTAATAAAATGAAATACTCTCTAAAGACTGATTGTTCTGCTGTGTTTATTAGCTCTACCAGGCAAGTCTCCTTCTTTTAAATAGCCTCTGATTCTTACCACGAACTAAAMCCCCACATCAAACAAGCAACAGAGGATAGACTTTGGCCACACAATGCATCAGCTGCTATCCAGATACTTCCAGACGAAGAGTTTGGAAGTAGATTTTTCAAGAGAGAAAAAGAAAAAAAAAAGGAAAAGAAAAAAACACATTTATAAAATCTTATAATATGACTCAAATTTCATGTAGTTTTTTTGAGGCCTGCAGAAACGTAAAATAGACATTCTAGCAGAAGCATCAACTGTTGCTGAGCACGGCAGAGACAGCAATCACCAGCATAAATTAGTACCATGTTAGTGGCAAAGGTGAAATCCTGAATGCCACCCTGCCATCCTTGACTCARTGCCACAGTCTCCCCTCTCTCAGCCATATTCTTACCAAGGCAGAGAGAAGCAAAATATTACAGTGCATTGAATTCTTACAGAAAAGGGGAGGAAATGCTAAGAGCGCACAGAAAGATTTGCTTTCCTTACCTTCTCCTATCCGCTAGACACTTCTGCTACAATTCAGAAAGCTGAGCAAYGTTTTGTTGTCTCAATTCAAATGGCTGCACAGAATGAAATGTAGATGTCCTCTACAGCTASTACCAAGCTACAGACGCAGTTTCACTGAAATTTTAGTGCAAGTGAGCAAGAATCACGTGATCCATCTCCTTTCACCTTGCCTATCATGTTCATATGGTTCAAGATCTGAGGAAAGTTATTAGCAAGGGAATCGCTCATTCACTTGCTTCCAYACATTCAGGATAATTTAGGTTGGAAGGGATCCCTGTAGGGCATCTAATCCAATCTCTTGCTCAAAGCAGGTCCAATCAGATCAGGTTGCTCAGAACTTATCCAGTCAAGTTTTGCATACCTCCAGTATCTCCAGAAATTGAGATTCAGCAACCTCTTTGGGCCCCTATTGAAGTATTTGACCAAAATGAAAATATTTTTCCTCTCATCCAACTGAATGTTTCCTGCATTCCAACTTCTTGTCTTAACACCATGCACCTCAAAAAAGGTCCAAGTCCATCTTCTCTACAGTCTCCTATTAGGTACTTGTTGACTGCAATGAGATCAACATTTAGCCTCTAAGGCTGAACAAAACCAGTTCTCTCAGTCTTTCCTCAGACCTCATATTCTCCAGTTTTAGAAGAGCTATGGCAAAAGCCAGCTGAGCTCAAACTTGGAGGAAAAACAAAAACAAAAAAAAAACAGAACAATGTTCTGTTGTGTTACAGCAACAGTATTTACACACAGGGACAACAGGAAGATCTTCCCAACGGAATTCTGTGCACCCAGATTCTCATCATTTACATTTCCTACACTAGCAYTTTCAGTCTTGAGTGTAGCAATGGCAACACACTGCACTGGGAAATACCTCACGGGTAGACGCCGTACATTTGTGTGGGACCAAGCTGGAAGTGCTGGGTACTGATATCTGCAAAAGATGTGGGATACACACAGTCTGTCCTGTGCTGACTGATGCTATTAATCCCAAAGATGAAYGCTCCCACTATGGATAAATTGCATTGCAGGGGGGTAGGAACAAGGTCCAGTCACAAGGGTCAGTGCCTCTCTTCAGGCACCAGTGGTCCTAATGGGATAAAAGTCAGTCCCTCCTTTGAACTACATGCATTGCCAAAGCAATGTTTCCAGCTTGTCTAACACCCAACTCATTCTTGCATACCCAGCATCACAGCAACCTGTGCCACACGTTGTTCTATAATCCATCCATAACCAACCACTAGCTACTTTTTTTCTGACCTTCTAAATACAGACGAGAAGTAACTACTATTTTTAGAACATTCTTGCACAGAACAATATGTAAAGTGTACGCAAAAGGTCTGAAAGGTTTCAATCCAAACAGCAGATCTAACCCCTTGAAAAATAAGGTTTGTAGTGGAAACATCAGCTCAGGTTTTACTTCAACAGTGTATTGTGGACTTCACAAATTTTTAAAGGAAAAGACAACAGATTAATCTACCAGATTACAGATTGTTTCCGGCTATCATACAGCAACCCCCCCCCCAAGTTTTTTTTAGCTTTGCATGTTTATCACTGTTCTACCACATACAGACAGGAATCCCTTCGCTGYAGCACCAAATCTAATCCTAACAGAGACCCCGCTGTCTTCTAGTGACTCATTTAGAATTTATCCTGGCACTGTAATTCCACTTGGCTTTCAGGAACCAAACAAGTCACTCTGCTTGAAGATCAAGGGACTTCTCAGCTAAGAGATCTGATCTCTTTCCTGGCTAGCACTGAAGAGCTGGAAAAAAATGGTCACTTCTGCACTGACTTACACTTCACTTGGCTCTGGTAGGTTTTGCAGTGAACTGGTAAACATTTGCAATCTCACAGGGCAATGCAAAACAGCATTTCATTTTGGAGAATGTTTTTCCACATATTCAGTCTCATAGGTCTAATGACTAACTTTGAGACTGAAGCGTGGTAAAGTTCTATACAATCTTGAGGCTGGGGATCCAGCATCCATCCAAAGCAAGGGCTGACTTCAGTCAGCTATGTGAGTATTAAACTCCCGGCTCCAAAGGGAACTGTGCCATAATTCCCAAAGCAGCAATGGATAATGATACTCAATACTCAGAACACATAGCACCTACCTCCAGACTTCCAGCAAGTTTGCAATTCAATATGCCAAATGCCTCACTTTGCATATTCGAACACAGCAGAGAACACTAACTAGACGATCTCCAGAGGTCCCTTCCAACCTTACTGATTCTATGTTTCTAAGCTATAAGCAGCTAAATATAYGAAGAATTTTAATTAGTAGTTGAGGACAAACCCAAATCACCTCATTCACAAAATACGTTTAAAAAAAACAAGTGTGTGGACCCCAGATTTACTTGCTGGTAAGAAGGAAGCAGAATTTGGTCTGTATCACTGTCATCTCAATAAATCTTTCATTRTAATTTTGTTCCAAATCTTTTTGTGCAGATGATTTCATACTCCAAGGATGTTCTCTCAATCAATGAGTTCCCTTCACTGTGTATTGCTATCAAGGAATTTAATTACTGCACATGAACAGTTTCTTTATGGCTAGTAAAAACTTACATATTTAACCCCATATAAAAAGTAAGATCTGAAACAAGAATACACTGACTCTTCCAAAAGGGAGAATTACAAAGGTAATTGTTTTGCTGTAATTCAGCCTTCCTCTTCAGCACTTATGCAGCAAAGCCATATATGTTAGGAATAAGGTATTTTGAACTAAACACGGCAGAGTAAGTTTCAAGTAATTCATAAAGAGGAGAACTACCAGTACAACCTGCATTTTAACAAAGATTTCATTACATTATTTTCCCCGGGATCCTTTTAAGAAAAACAAACTTATTAAATCAAAAGATGAGATGAAATACTAAGTTCTTGTCACCAAAAATGAAAACCACTTACCCATTTCAGGAGAAAAATCTACCTCCCCCTTCACTCGCTCCTGGACATGTTTTCCAAAAGAATTTCCTATCTTGTTTCCTATCTTGTTCTCTTTCTGTTGCAATGCAGGTATACGAACTGGCCCCCGGGTAAAACGGGGGAAGAATTTTTTTGGAAATGGTCTCTGAGGTTCTAGCCCCTTGATGGGCACATTCTTGAAAGACTGGGTCTCTTCACTGAAGTTGAAGTAAACAAAGAGCAGGAGTGTCCAGGTCACGGACGTGAAAAGGCACCCATAGCAGAAATAGCGAAGTGTGACACTTCCCATTGTAGACTCAGCATCATTGAGGGCCCATTCTCAATTACCTGGAAGAGAATAAAACACGCATTTGAGAGCGCGGCCCGTTAACTCATCAGCTCTGTACATTAGAAAATACATTCTATAGGTTACCTTTCCATTAAATAATTTTTGTAACAAACTGTAAACATAGCCCTTAAGAACGAAATCCCTTTTTGCTTTCCCATTCACAAAATAAACATGGCCGCATTTTACTGAGGCTGCGTAGCTACTACTGCTTTAAAACACAGATCAAACAGTAATGAAAAGCACACTGTCGCCCTTATCACAACGAAAAATAAAGATGATTATTACTTCCTCAGAGCAGTTATCATCATCTTTCTTCCACAACAGCGTATGCCTCATATGCCTCCATTCTTTTAAACATATCATTGCTTTAACTAAGTATATTTCTAAGCAGGAAATTGATTTTTGCAAGTGCTGCTCCCATCCTAAAGTATGGAATGACAGATTATGGACTCAAAGCTGAACAGTTTAATCCTCCATGCCCCATATTTAAGAATAGCCATCATGAGGGTCTCCAAAATTCACCACGAGGTTCAAATGAACAAACGCAGAATGAAGGTAGTGACATTTACACGTATCCTCTCATCAGGACAAAAGGGAACAGACACAGGATGGCAAAGAGGGAGAACTGCCAAGGCAATTCACTGGCTTCCTGCAAACCCCTGCAGACTCCGACGAGCTTCCACACTCGCCRGAGCAGACTGCCCCCAAAACTGGAAGGAAGCAAACCAGACCAGTTTTATTGTGCGCACCCAACCACCAATGCAAGTTCCCAAAGGTACGCTGAAAATTACTACAGTAAGCAAATCCTGAAATGAAGCGTATGGTATTAGTGATAACATTTTATTTATGGCCTAGGAGAACAAAGTATATTTTTTGGAATTTCTCATGTTTAAACTAGGCAAAAAGAAAAACAAAGAAAAACCACCACCAAAAAGCCCCATGCTGATCAGATGCCAAACCAACTCAAGAATTAGATCTCTCTAACCACTATCTAAACACAAAGAATTCTTTCCATAGCAACAAGTCAGGAAACCATTTAATTACCTTTTAATTATCAACAAGTTGATGTTAAGAAATCAGAAAATACTGGTGGTGAGTGCCAAAGTTTTACATTATTGTACTTCTCAGATTTCTCTAAACATCAGAAACTACCAGAAACCTCTGGTCAGCCCAGCAGAAAAAAAAACACACACTTACAAACATAGATTATTCCCTTCTCAATGCGGAAAACTGCTAACGAGATGTAGATGGTGTTCATGATCCCGTAGAGAGCCATAAAAAAAGCCAGTTATTTTAGCAGTGTAATTCTGAGGCCCAAGTAATTTGTGTCCAGAAAGAGTACCTGTCAAAATTCAAACTCAAGTTTCCCAAAACTGCATCAGGTCATTATCTCCCTTCCTGAAAGAAAATTATCACAGAGTAAAAACAAAGCAAAGAAAAATCTTACCTGCTCTTTTTACATCAAACTCCCACACTTCTGCAAAGCAGCAACCTACGCAGCACTTAAGCCCAAGGAGCTTAAATGGGTTTTAAGCAGGGTTTAGATCTCATGCTGACCTTGCACACACAGATGAACTGCACACTCTGGGAAACAGGCTCAAACACCGCAGCACAGAAATGTTGCTGCTTAACTATAACTTTAGGGCCATGAGATTAGTCAGGCAACAAATACTTTGAGGGAGAAATAATTCAAAAAAAACCCTTTTAGCTGGCAGACTGGTTTACCAGTTCAAGAAATGCAGAACACCAATCCCTGGTGCCTTATTCCCAGCGCTAGCGGCGGCCAGCGCCACACCAAGGTGAATCTAGACAAAAAATAAGGAAAGATGCAAAGGAGCACTATTAGATAAACAATTATATCCTCTCATCACAATAATTCTTGCCAGATAGTCTGCACACAATTAATGCTCATCCATAAAACAAGATCTGGTTGCTTGCCAGCTTTTTTTCCATGGTCACAAGATCWGCTATAAGACTTGTCCTAGCCTAATACACTGCTCCTCTAAACCTGCCAGAGCTGTTTTTCCATTCATTGTGGGAATACAGCTTCACAATCCTAACACCGTGGCACATACACTCACATCGCGAAACAGGACTGTTCTAATAACATAATGATTACTCTAACAGAGAACAAACCTTTTTTATTTCAGAGCCATTTAAGGACACATCTACGCTGCAGCTTGCACAGGAAAAGCAAAGCTAAGCCTTGCTATCTCAGATGAGAGGAGGAACACAGACCGGGCAGAGAAAAAAACATCATGCACTACGCACTTCTCCAGCCCATTTTGCAGCTCATGCAGAGCTCCATGTTGCTGCTGTGGCACATTTAGTCACACAAAAGTTGCAGTTTGTTGCAACTTGAGATATAGACATAACTGGATTAGAAAGGAAGGGATAAATTAGTAATCACCAGAGTGAAAAAAAAAAATCATCATCCATCCATCTCAGAAAAGGCTCTGCTCAAGGTGAAATCATGCACTCAGAGACCTACCAAGTCACTCTAACAAAAGCAACAAATGCAAACATGTGATACCGTTTCCACACGTTCCTTGCTAGAAGCCGAGTAGTCTCGCTGTCTTTTCCCYTCCTTCACTGTTTTGCAGCTTTGTAAAAGGATACAAAAGTTGAAATAGGGCACTTCAATGACAGAGCTTCCATCATGCAGAAGACTAGGCCCTTTCAGTAGCTGGTTGCTATTCAATCAAGACATATGGTAATACCTTTGGCAGGAAAACACAGAGTCACTTTTTATTTCAAGTTCCAAATGTTTTGGTAGAGATTTTTTCTTATAAAGGCAGTGTRGGGAAAAAAAAAAAGAAGAAAGCACTGCCTAGAAAAAGCCACATCAAGGCTTATTAGTTTACCTTAATCACCAACTCATGTATCACTCCACTATGGCTTTCAACCACTTCTACCTGCCACCAGTTGTAAGCAGTTACACAAGTCATAATCTGTATCAGAGCTGCTCACTCCAGTTTTAGACAGGATTATGTTGCTGGAACACATCTGCAAGAGATGTTGTGGTCAAAGAGGCAGTAGGTTTTCCAGCCCTGAGCAATGCCAGTCCCACGTGGGTCCTTCTTCTCCYTTGGCAGATCTCAGTGAAAGCTTCACACCATGCAAAGGGCAAGGAGTGCCGAGACAGCGTTGGGCTGGAAGCTGCACCAGGGAAGCAGCTTTGCCAGAACACTCAYGAGCATCCGTCACCACAGATTTGTSAGTAMCACTCAAATCACAGCTGCAAGAACGCAAAAGTTCGTTCGCCAACGTATCACAGCAGGCAGTCACCTTCACTGAGCTCAGCTCCAGAAAAATCCAAGTCAGTGCCATCCTTCTGGCAAAACCAAGACTTAGGGGAAGAAGGTACAGAGAATAGGTATAAACGCACCCTGGAATTACGTACTAAACAGAGAGAAAAGCTGTTTGAAGAATATCCTTTTTCACAAGGACAAAAATCAGTATAAACCACTACAGAACAAATTAAAACTGGAAATTAGAAGGTGACATTTTCCCACCAGAGAATGTTATTCTGGAACAGGTTCCCAGTAAATTCAAGGAAATTCATGGCCTTCTAATAGCAGGGGACCTGTCCTTGTGATCCAGGAGAGCCTTTTTAGTCCTGGATTTTCTTGCACACAAAGTACAACCATGTCGGTGCATCTCCTCTCTGCCCACACCCAAAATGCTAACAACCCTTGACTCATTTCAGATTAATATTTAACCAAAAAAACAACCACCACACACTCAGTTGCATATATTTCAGATGGAAGGAGGAGAGAATATTCATCACTAGAACCCAGGAGAAATAGCTCATAGAGGCAGCCACTTGCCCTTGATTTATAATCTGATCCTTCTCCCCATTTCTGTATTTATTTTCTGCAAGCCCTCTAGAGACAGCAAATGAAAGCCTTTCCCTTTTCAGAGTACTCTGGTCTCCAGTTTTCTAGGCAACACACTTTACCAGTCTGCCCAACAACTGTCTCTGACTGTCTGTGCATGKTCACCATATTCTGATGGTTGTCTTAAGGAACCATCCGTCCTCTCTCAGCTGGTTTCTCCAGTCAGGATGTTGAAACTTAAGCATCAAAGCCAAATCATTACATTCATTTAAGTCAATAAGCTGCTCTCAAATGCAGGAGATTCAAAGGACCTGTGTTTCATAGCCAAAATATCAGCATCTTCCTCAAGCCCGATAGAGGCTGCATGAGAAAAAGAGACACTGAAACTGAAGTTGTAGATTATATAAGCACATTTTTGTACTTAGCAGCCCTAAAGTTCAGGTAATGCAAGCAGAGCTAGCAGGTTTGAACAGTTGCATCTAAAAAAATTTAATCTGAAAAAGCAAAATTGCCTTATACAAATAATAACATCAATAGACTCCTAARAATCATTTTCCACAATGTAATAAATAAAATGATACTGGACTCAGTTACCACTAAATTGCAATTAGGATTCTATCTATTTAATCAAATACAAGTAAAAACACTAATTGCCATAAGAAAAACCTCTAAATATATCAAGAAGTATTGTTTCATAACAGCACCTCCTATAGGTTTGACTGGTAATTTGGACTAGGCCTGAAGGGTCTATCCATTTCTTACCTTCACCTCTGAACAGCAATGCAGCTGCCAAAAGCAAGCCTTGAAAACACCTCAAACACACAATTCCTTCTTCCAAAAATGCAGGTAGTGAAAGAACATCCCAAATGAACAGAAGACACGCACACACCTATTTGCTTTCACAGCAAACAACATATAAATTATGATAATACCTTGAAGTATTTCACAAACATTCATTAACCTACTCAGCATTCTAGCAATACATGGGATTTATGGTTGATTGCACTGGTATACTTAGAAATCCAGTCATAGATAGTTCAACATGACAAACAAAATCATTCAAGGTGGCAGCATCTCCTATACCAGGAGATTAAAATCCATTTTGGAGGCAAGTGGGGTGATAGAAAAAGGAAAACATTACACAGTCTGGGAAACTASCTACTCTGCACCAACTCAATTAAAAGGGTTCAAGAGAATATGGCATCGTTTTCTGTGTATTCTAAACAAATATTCCAACTTTCAGCCTTACTGCTCTATAGTGACTGTCATATACTTACTGTCTCATAGCTTTCCCACTTYGACAAAGCCTTGGAACAGAGTTAGCACAGTAGGATGCCAGAAATGCCAAGAGTTAAATATTTCTCTCTAATCTCTAAATTGCAGTACAGAAATCTCAGTTCCTTGCAGAAGTAGTAAATCATTGATTTTTTTTTTAACAGAAGTATAAAAGTTAAACACAAGTAACYTAGTAAAAACCTCCGAAAGTCAATCACGTGTAGAGCAGAAAAAACTCTAGGACTCTGTAGTCTCRTGCTTTAGTAATTACGGAACAATTCTTTTTTCCACATCTGACTAACTTCTTGCAACTTCCTCAAAACACTAGCATGACATTCAAAGCATTCTTCAAAYCCAGTAACTTTTACATTCATTTAATAAGTGGCCCAGTGATACAGCTTGTTCCGCTGGACAGCCGGTAACAGTTTGCTGTTAGTAACCTGGGTAGTTCTAACACTGAYCCAGTGTGAAACTTCCATATATATTTTCTTTTCCCCCATTAAAAAGTCAACTGCATTTCACAACACTTTGGCTTCAAGAGCAAAAGCAGTTACAAGATCTTTAACCAGCCACTGCTTAAAAGCCAACATTTGCTTGGATGAACCTCAACAGTTTAGCAAACACCTTATGACTAGGTATTTCACCACTGTGCCAAAACTCACTTTTGTCAGGGCCCAAACAGAGGATCAGCTTAACCTCAAAGTTTTTTGAAGTAGAAGTCAGAATTATTTGAAAAAAACAGCCTTGATGTCTGATTTTAGTTTTTCCAAGAACAGCTTTTCAAAAAGATTWAAAAAAATTTAGAGATACAACTCACACTTCCCAGATTTCCTGCAAGACAGTCTATGTATTTTGGACCCATATTAAGGGAGGAAAGAGATGTATATAATCTTCATTTAAGGAAAATTCTATTAAAAATYACTAAACTAATATTTCTTCTCTTTCTACAGGGCAATAGAAAGAAGACAAATTTGGGTATGACCTTCTATAGATGCTTTTAATTTTTATTTTGTTGTTTATTTTTGGAGGACAAAAATGAGGATGATAAARGTAACACTACCTGTAAATGTAAGATTTTGCTCTATCAACAGTCTTAACTGTTTATATATTTCTTAGCCTCCAACATGTCACAGCTACCATTATTTTTCTTCCAAAAGAGCACTAGCATGAACATGCTTTGGTTTCCTTGTGAACTCACTAGCAAACAGCAGTGTTAACAGTATGATGAACAGAGGTCGGGTTAGAAAGAAATAGTACTCCACTAACATACACATCACACAAGAAATAGAAGCCATTCACAGTAGCTCCTACGGTCAATACTGGTTGGAGAAACAGGCCGGCAGGAACTGCCTGGCATTCAACAAGGATAAATGTGAAGTCCTGAACCTGGGACAGATAACCGCCCCGGCCACTGAGACAGACTGGGAAGCAGCTCTGCTAGAAAGGACCAGAAAGGTCTGACAGAACGCAAGCCAGAATAGCATCTTTGCAGTAAGGACAGCTGGTAACACACCAGCTACAGCAACAGGAGCACAGCCAGCAGGCCAAGGGAGGCAGTTATGCCAATCTGCGCAGCACCCAAGACCACATGTGGAGTACCATGTCCAGTCTGGGATTTTCCAGTACAAAAAAGATGTAGATAAACTGGAGGAAGTCAAGTGGAGGGCCACCAAGCCGGTTGGAGGCTGGAGGACTTTTCCTGTGAGGAGAAGCTGAGGGAGCTGGGAAAGGGGAYGGCATGGGAGGCTTAACAGCAACCTCGCAGTACCTATGGGAGGTTATCAAGAAAACAGAGCCAGGCTCTTTACTGAGGTGCAAGGTGGGAGAATCAAAGACAATGATCTTAAGCTGAAACAAGGGGACCTCCCAACTGGATATACGAAAAGGGGGTTTGTCCTTGAAGATAATTAGGCASTGGAACAGCCTTGCAGGTTTTCAAGACCCAGCTGGACATCTTGAGGTACCTGCTTTGAATTCAGTGTCAACTCCAGTTGTAGCTGGAGGCCCCAAGGCCCCTTCCACCTTGAATGATTCTGAGACATTATAAAGATCTCGGAGATAAGATACATCACTCCTTGTTTTACAGATGAGAAGACAGATGCAGCTGAAAGCTTGAAAAAAAAATAGTTCACTAGCTACAAAATTAAGAGAGACTACTATAACTCCAGGGACAGCAAATCTCATTCACAGAAATATATCCTGAACCAAAGTCTGTCCTCTTGCATAAGATCACTGCTCTCACTCATTTTAATGAGATGACACATTAAGATCTATTTTTACTTAGCCTGAGCATGTGACTTCTAAGGGCAACTTATGAAGCTTTGAAAGCCAACAAATGATCTGATCAGTAGGAGCTACCAGTTATTAAGAACTTGAGAAATCAGACTTTACATATCTCACCTAAGATCACATGCAATCCGAGAAAAGAATAAGATTTGAGGAGTAGGAAACTTAAATTTTAAGTTGTTGCTGTAGAACTATCTTTCAATTAAGAATAATTAGCTACATGACATTAAACTGCAGCAAGTAGAAAGTTTATACAGCCAATGATGTTTTATGGAAAATTTTTAAATTGATCACCATTATGAACTAARGTTCCTACTTCTCATTATTCTGCCACTGGCAAACTGTTCACTTACGTATCCTCATTTGTATTTCAAATCTTGAACTTTAACCAGAGCACTGCAGTTTWTAAACCTATAGACTGTATATTGGAATGTGTCCTCTAGGAACATGACTTTGCTTATCAAGCATTTTGGAATTTCTCAAATGCAGTACAAAAGCTTTACTTAAAAGGCGATCGTATCAGAGTGAATGTAAACAAAATTCAGCTTTTTTTTTTTTTTTTAAAAAAAGCTACTTCTTTATCTACCTTCATTTGAAATGCTTCCTTACTGATAGAGTTTAATTTCTTTAATCTCTCTCTCTGTCAACAATAAAAACATACTGGATTTTTATTTTCCTTATTGATATATGACATCTTTATGCTAAGAGACTCCTCCTTTCCAAGAAGTAAGATTATTTCATGAAGTCACTCATTTAAGGGCACAAATTAATTGCAAAAAACAGTTATAAGCTTTGGAAGGAAAAGTTTCGTAACAGTCAGAATCTGATGTTAACCAGCAACAGAACAGAATGCTAGTTTTAGGTACAGTCAGTAGTACAACATTGCATCAAGAAGATTAACATAACAGTCCAGCTGGCGATTAGAGAAATCAAATACATTTGGATTAGAAACACTAGCTTATCAAAATCCTAGAACTCAATATTGAGTAAATAAGCGCTATACAGTAGCTGAGTTTATCACACTGCTACAGCATCCCAATTTACCAGGGCACAATAATTAATATGCATGGAATTTTCTTACCTGTCTCTCTAGCAAGCATGTTGCACTGTAGGGTTCCTCTGCTGGATTTTACTTTAAGCCACCTGGCATATAAATGCATGTCATACCATTCACATAGTCCTAAAAATAYCTTCTTCCCATTGTTTCAATTGGAAGAAAATATTTATTAGCAACTAAAAGGATTTTTCCCCTCCACTGGGGAAAGCAACTCTCAGAGAAACCAAACRTTCACATTGTTTCTCCAAAGAAAAGCATATGAATTTTGTAATAAGTCACAATACTAATTCCCTGATTAGTCCTTCCTTTTTCATGTACAGTTTAGAAAATTGTAAGATWAAAAAAAAATGATAACTAAATCTTTAAGGGAGAGATGACTGTAAAAGCAGTTATCTAAATATTAGAGTTTATAATTCTCTAGTGCTACATACAAATACAAAATGTTAGAGAGCTTACAAGGTCAAACAAGCAAGCAAGCTGCTTAATACTTTTTTTAAATGTTTACGGTCTATTTAGCTGTCTATGCATAATGTCTGCAAAGCGCACTAAAATAACAGTAAAAACAGAGACACATGCAAAATAATTAGTAAGACATACTTCAGCATAAGCAGCTGAAGAAAGACKCTCACCTTCTTCCAGAAGAGTCGGCACTACAGAAGCAGTGCAAGGTTACATCGTGAAAACGCATTTCCTGCAGTAGCAGTCAAACCCAGCTGGTGTCTTCATTCTCAGCGAACAATAAAACACRGACCCTGAAACTTAACACTTTGTTGCTGAGCACTGCTTCCCAGTCCTAACTGGGACCGAGGTAACAAACACAAGTTTCTCTATGCCAACAGGATAATTTGGATGAGTCTTAGGACATGAATGCTACATGGCTATTTCTCACTTGACCATATATCCTCTGCCAAAAGCACAGTGAGCGGGGGTTTTTGTTTTAACTGATTCACGATCCGTGTTTGGCAACATAAGCAAGGCTGGTCATTTTACTGCTAATCAGTAAAGAAACATGATCAGTCAATGTATTCCTGAGGCATCCTTCATCATGCATTACAGACTGTAGTTATGTCACAGAAAACTATCGCATACAAATTTCCATTCTACAGTTCTTCCGTTCCTCGTTTTTCAAATCACTAACAGTTTTAGAGAACTCCTGCATTTCTACTGAAATTTTCCAGGTATGCTTTCTGTTTGAACATACCTTCTTTTAAAAAAAAGAAGCAAAAATGGTTTGGCCTATTTTCCCCAAGCAATGTGAAAGCTTGTGAAATATTTTCCAAATTAAATAAATGAAAATTCAGAGACTTCTTTTGTACAGCTTTCCTGCCAAAAACACTGGCAGCAAAACAGACCTCAAAGGACTTTTCAGTGGGACAACAAAATTAGATYGGGTTTAAGTCTGTGAACAATGACCACGGATACTGCATTTTACAAAAGTTTTTTGCAAATCCCAGTTCTGTGATTAACTCAAAGGCATCGACTCACGCAGAACTCAGTGCAACACTAGAGCCAACAGCTGCATGCAGGAAGTACATTAAATGCACCTGCAATCTCACACTAGAAACTTCACAGAAGACTGTAACTGGACTGGTATAAAGTGCAAATCTGCTGCACTTAAAATTGTAGTACTACAGAATTTGAGACTCTCTAATGCTGATATCATGGGAATGGTTAAGTTGCATGTTATCCTACAGCACTAGATCAAATACTTTATAGACCTCCAAGACTATTTTCCACAAATCATACACAGATCCTTGATTTCTCTTTTGTCTGATGGATTTTCCTTTACAACATGCAGAAACTCCCCAGAAACTTCCGTTATATATATGTATATATAAAMAAAATGATGGAATGGTTATGTTTACACCCCAGACACATTACATTCATTTACAGTCAAACCTCTGAAACCATAACAGGTAAAGTAACACAGTTCGCCCCAAATACTGGTCTATGACCTATGTACTGTGGCAGCACAGTTTACCCCTGCAACTTAGTTTGATTAGCTCTGTAACAAACATCTTATTGAATCCTGAATAACCGCTATTAACGTAAACACACAATATTTGCTCAAAATAAAGATGAAATGCAGCAACAAAATTATGAGTAAGGTTAAAGCAAGTTAAGGTTTGCTACAAGTCCACAAAAGCTGAGGAAAGCATTTAACTCACTAATCTGCTAATAATTCTTTACTCCTGTTAAGTTTCTCTATTTGTTGAAGAAATGKCACAATCTTAAGAGATATCCTCAGTATGTTATGCTCTAATTTAGCTTTTTTTGATTGGTGCCCATTACTAAAATCTGTAAAAATCTCTGGAAGTAGTAATAAAAACAGAGTTGTACTGAACTCAAGGCTGATTTGCATTTCTGATGTCCAGAAACAAAAGTCACTAGGATTTACTGCCTTCAAGCTTTAGCACAGAGTCCACAGTATGCAGACCATATGGAACAGCGGAGGCGTGGGACTCATTTTTCACAGTAAGCAACTCTTCCTCAAAGAGAGCAGAAAAAGTCTGATAGCCTTCTTGCTTTCTAACCCACTTTTTACCAGCAAAMGTTTTAAAGTAATTTCTATATACAGATTACTTGTCTCATTTGCTCAGTCATTAGTATTAGAGAAAGCCTGAAGATATAAACTAATTTCAGCCCCAGATACTCTCTTCATCTCATTGACCAAATCTGCACGGTTAAGGCATCAGACTGAGCTAAGGGACATCCTGGCTCAACAACTTGCTCTGCTGCAGATTTCAATGAGATCCCAAGCAAGTCACTGTATCAGTTCTGACCTATAAAACTCTGATACAGTAAAACAAAAGTATCAAAGACTCCAAGACCACAGCAACAGAAGATGATACAAGTATTGAACAGAGCTCTGGGTTTAAGGAGCAATAACCCATTCTGTCAGCTTCCTCAGCATGCCTTCCTGGATTATACTATCAACCTCTTGCATAGGAGAGGTCTTCCTCTTTTTCCTTCCTTAACAAAATACAATATTATAGTACTAACAAAAAAGGTACTATTGGTTCTACAAACATGTCTAGAGTCRGAGTCAATGTAAGCACTCTCACTCACGTATCTAAACTAAGCTATCAAGTTTAACGAGTTTATATTGCTAAATGTTGTACTTGACAATAGGATAGGGAGTTTTCTAAATATGTAAGCAAACAGACCTTCTATTGGCATGCTTTGGTAACTAAAATATGGGTTTTTTAAATGACCACTAACAGTAGGACTAGAATGATAAATCAATAGCATATAGAAATTTCACATATCATGTAGAGAGACAACAGTTGCAATTTATTGTAAAAATTAACAGATTTCCTTCTACATGATCTTACAGACTCACTTCCCTCCTCCAGAGAAGGTTCTTTGGCTAAAGACTCATTTTCCACCCTCTACTGGTCACTTTTTTTTCCTGCTCATCTATTGCCAATGTTTTAAATGTGAAAACATACTCAGGATTTTCATACTGAAATCAAGCAACAAAGTAAAGAGTAGAGCAAAAGTACATTTTCCTACTTTGCCAGGAGCCATACTTTCCCACACACTGATAGYGCATAAGGTTAGCACGCAACCCGAAAGTTTTTCTTCTCTTGTTCCACAGAAAATTAGTCTGAGTGTCTGCTGACAAAAGAAGCAGACACTCATGCTAACCATCAAAATTAAGGCCTTCCAAGGATTTTTAATTAGTCTTTCTTCCATATTTCTGTGGCTTTCTCTTCTCTCCCATCTCCTCTCTTCTTTCCTCATGAACTGCTGCTGAAAATATGCCAATGAAGAAACAAAGGTACACTTCTCCCAGGAAATAAAAAACATTCCTAGGTTGCATATAGAACTTTAATTCAGTTTTACTCCTTTAGCTTGTTGGAATGCTCCATAGCATGTCTGCAGAGTGGCAGTTGCTGCGACTGTAAATAGAGAAAAGATCCAATATGCCTTCCTTCTCTACCCATTCAAAAAAAATGGAGAAGAAATTTAAAGAACACTTAAAAAAATCACTAAGAAATACATAAAAGGTATCAAGGGGGACAGTGATATCATTTTTTCTTGATATTACAYTTCAGGAATTAGCAAAATAGTCAGCCTACTAAGACTGATTCATAAGGAGTTGCGTGTCAAAACAGGATAGAGTTTGGTGCTTCCTGGGAAAAGATCTCTAACCTTCAGAGGCGATCTTAAYTAAAATAGAGATCCTAATTTAATCCCTGTCTGTACAAGAAGGTCTATGCCATTTAGCCAAGCTATGTTTGGGTTGTTTTATATAAACCAAAAACAAGACCTCCAGGAATATGTTCTTAATATTCACTGAGCTACTCATTTAAATCAGTTTGGCACATACCAATCATTTATTGAGGTATATTGTTTTTAGTATGCCTCTGCACGTTTTGTATTAATCAATCTAAAATTCAACCTCTTGAATGGTGCAGTGTCTCATGGGTAAGGTCTTGGGACAGATGTAAAGTAGTTAGGGCAGAAAAACAGTTACTTCATATCAGCTGCTTTGCAACATTTCTTCATGCATATRTTCTTTCCCTCTTGCACAGCAGGAGAAATTTTTGTCAAGGCAGCTTGCCCCACAGCAAGAGGGGTTAGAGCAYGTACACTTTAACTGTAGCACAGGCAATAAGCTTTAACTTATTGGTCATGTAAAATCTTTAATTTCAGAAATGCACAATCTTGCACAACTACTACTGCCCCAAGAGAGAAAAATAAAACAGCTCAYCCACTGTAAACCGAATTCAGAGCTAATAAAGACATCTTAGCACCTGCCTGTGAGCAGTATGGGATGGTGGGGTCTGGATTCCTCCCCAGCCTGCATACCTATGTCTTGCTCATACTACAAAACAAAGCAGACAATACAAAATTCTGAGCTTCTCTGCACTAGGGGTCTGTAGCTAGTGTAAACAGTGGGGAAGTTGATTTACACCCAAGCACCATATTCCAATTTGAAACCTGCAAAGTACCTAGCTGCAAAAATCCTTACTGCACCTGAAAAGATTGAGATACAGCACACAACTTACAGAGATTTCAATCCATCCTGCRTTTTGGCAACACAATCAGCTGTTTAACCTACATGCTTAAGGTATTTTCACATCTCAGCGAAGGAGTTCAGAAGGTCATACAATAAAATATCTGAAGCTTAGTATACTTGAAGTCAACTTTACATTGACATAGTATCAACAGCTTCCTAATTTTCCCCTTTTCTTTTTGCAGTGTATTACTGGTTTGCAGTTTTCAGATAAAGTATTTACACCGATTATTACACAATGCTGACTCACATGAGAAACATGCCAGACCACAGCTGAAGGATGTGGTAGATCCCATTAACTCTTCCTCAGAATGAGCTGAACAAATGTTTTTAGTCATGTTGCTAAACACTGGCTTAACAGCCAAAGTCTTGGTACTGACAGTACTTTGTAAAATAGCACAGCAACTGCAGATGCATTCACCTCCATACATTTTGGAAAGAAATCTTAGATAAGAATCAAGAGTTTTCCTGCTTCCCACATCCTAGCAGAGGCTGAATCAAGCTTCACAGTTTCTGTACTTGCAATATGCAGGTGTATTTTTGCTGATTAATAGCACAAAATCAAGCTGTATTGCATCACTTCTCCAAAACAAGCAGAAAGAATGAATTACTTGAGTTTAGGGATATACGGAAACAGTAGCATTGTCGAGCTAGGTGTCGAGCTATTTAGAAAGCTGATAAATGCAATTGCCAAAGAAAGAAACAGTTATATTTTTTCAAATTTGACCTTGTCTCTTCAGCTGTAAATCTCCTCTTACTTTTCTGCTTTAGTAATCAACACAGATGCCACACTGCTAAATTCAGCCTGCCAGCTGCTCAGTCCCTACAACCTTTTTACAGTACCTTCCAAGGTAATACAAGTAAAGCAAGTACGATCCTCCCTCCTTCTTTTCACCCCTGAGTATCCTATTCTTCCTCCCTGGAAGATTTGCAGTTCCCATTGTTATTGTCTGCTCAGTTACTTCTAATTCTCYCAATCCAGTTTGCCCCACTCCACAAACATGCCCTCTAATTATTATAAAAGCTCTTGTTTCTTTAGCATTTGCTATCAGTCTACAGTATTTACTAGTCTATACTTACCAGTAGAGAAAAGTTTCTATTAATTCACCTTTATTTCCCTAACTCTGCCGTTTTGGAGCTGTCTTCCTCCTAAACATCTGGAATCTCACCTCCTGTTGTTTTACGTCACTATAAAAACGGTGTTCAAATTCACCTGTTCTCACAAACTACTGTTACACAGTAGCTGATCAGGAATTCTTTCCAGTTCTATCCCTATGCATAGCACAGTATTGGTTTGTCTTCTCCAAAACAAAATGATTAGATGGTGGAAGACAGGCAACAGGCCCCAAAAACCTGCAGTTAGACTCTCTTAACCCCAAACACATGCTATGTAGCCTGCTAGCTTCCTCATCTGAGGCTGAGATGAAGGCTCATTAGAGCTGCAGTGTTATTTCTTTCCTTCCCTGCTGCAAAAGAGCTCCTAAAGCTCTGCAGGAGCTTATCTTACCCAGAGATGAGGAGAAGCCTATGCAGAAGGCATGCTGTTCTTCAGAGACACTGGAGGAGGCCAATGGCTTCTTAATCAAAAGCCTCTTATCTGAAACCACCTGGACTTCTATGCTGCTCTAGAACAAGGTCTGGGAATCCCAACTGCCAGYGAGAGGTTTGTACACCCTTGGTTGGGCACTGCCCGCACTTTTATCAGCTTAAAYTAATCAGAGATCTCTAGGAGCATTTTTTTATTATTATTATTAAGATGGGATCCATGTGGGGGAGGAGGGAAAAGGATGCTAGATCAGGAAATACTCAGAAACATTAGAAAGAGTAATCTSTAAGTGACATTTACACAAGAAGAGATCTGATCTTATATTGAAATACATTTTCCAGAAAGAAAAAACAAGAATATCAGTAAATAGCAGAGCACTGATGATCCTGCCCACCTGCATAATTTCTGTACCAGCATTAAGASATTTCACCATTCCCTCAAATGCACCAAAGCACAGATTGTTTACATAGCAACAACAGAGCCAAGTCACAAGGGGGTTTTAGGGTTTCTTTTTTTWWAAAAAAAAGGGGGGGGGCTGCACTTTGTATTTAGTTATACAATAGAGTCCTATAATTGATATTGTAAAAACAGCCAGGATACAGATCAGAAGAGAGGCTGTACTAAACAGCACTAGTGTTTTAATCCATCTCAGAGGCAGTTTTAAGCTTGCTATCTATGAAGCAGTGCCCGAAGGCGAAGCGGCTATCCGGAGAGGCAGCCCCTGAAGCYGTGCTCGCTTCCAGGGCCAGACCGCAGCAGAGGAGAGCAAGACCCGCTCAGCCCCTGCGACAGGCAGCCCTCAGCTGTCTGGTTGCTTGCTCGACTGGGGCTGCTCTCACACAAGCGAGGGACCAAGGAACTCCTCTGTCGCCTCGCACACAGCTTGGGAGGCTATTAGATTGCAATCAGCGTTTTCAGTTGCAGCCACCGTTATAAGCGTTAACACACACCAATAAAATAAAATAAAATAAAATAAAATAAAACAGCCACATGGCAGTGGGAGCTCGCTAGGAGGACCGGAGCCCAGCCACATTAAATAATGCACATTGGCAAAGAGGAAAAGAGAACCACAATGATGCAAACTGTACACTGAAAACCGAAGGGGAAAAATAAAAAATAAAAATAAAAAGAAGAAGTGATTTAAAGATAATTTTTCTAGCCATAAAGCCAGGAAAGCTTTAGCGCGCCACCGCAGGCAGCCCATGCCTAGCTCTGCCCTCCGAGGGACCCGGCGACGGGAGCAGCGGCAGCAAATCCGCGCGGATCCCCGCGCCGGGGCTCGCAGCCCGGTCCCACGCAGGACTTCCCACGGCCCCCGCCGCGGGGCGGTTACACCGGCGCCCCTCACCGTGACGCCGAGCTCCAACCGAGCCTCAGCGCCTCGCTTCGCCCCCGCGCTGGCGGGATGCGGCCAGAAGCGGGGAAACGCTCTAGTGGAGCCGTCCCGGGCCGGGGGCGGCTGCGAACAACTTCAGCCGCCGCCCGCGAGCGGCCGCCCGAGCCCCGGCCCCGGCGCGGTAACGGTCG
>NW_028186612.1:1646105-1663542 GCF_003343005.1 Rhea americana
CCTCCTCCTCCTCCCCCCGCCCTCTCCCCTCGCCCACGTGACGCGGCCGGGGCGCGGCCGCCATGACAGGTGGGGCACGGTCGGCCCGAGAAAATGGCGGCCGCTGAGGGGAGGGAGTGGCCGCTGAGGGAGGGGGCGGCTGGGGTTGCCGCCGGCTAAGAAACACAGCGGCGACTCGGGGCTGGAGGCGCAGCTTTTCCYCCGCTCTCTGGGCCTGGCTGCGCCTCTGGGCACCCAGAGACCGTAGCGCCGAGAGCAAGGCCCACCGGGCGCTCGCGGCCTTGCCTCCACCTCTGAAGACTAAAGCCTGCTCCAGYCCCTCGGGGAGGTGCCTGCTTTGGGCTTCGTGYTCTTAAATGCYYCCTGAATGTACCCGYGTCATGGATTGCAGGGGAAGAAAGAGGTGTGCAGAGGTCAGGCTGAAAGGGTGTGACTGGGCCAGCTAGGGGCGTCTTCAGCAGCTCCCTGGTGCATATGAGGCTGGTTTCCTCCTCTGCTTTGGAGGATGCAGGCACCTGTCTGACAGCAGYGGATATCCTAGTAGAGCAAGTGCAGCTGCTCCTTTGGAAGCAATTCCCCTTTGTGCAAGTAATAAAATATTTCAGCTATAAAGAAAAAATAGTTTATACTGGTTGCTGGTTAGGTGCTTGGAAGGGAAAGGCCTGAAGTCAGTCTTTAACCACTCATCAGTAGGATCGTTTTCACCCTTCTTTTGGCCCAATGATTATTCATTGCTTGCAAAATGGGTAGGGGAGAGGTAGTGATAACTATAAGAGATCACCATCCCAAACAGCTAAATTACCCTAAAATAACCTGAGCTTGGCAGTTAACCCTCTTTCAGCCTGAACTCCGCATGCCTCTTTTCTTTTCTCCCCTGCAATCCTTAACACGGGTACATTCAGGAGGCATTTAAGAGCATGAAGAGTTACATCCTCTCAGATAGGGAAGTTGAACCAGCAGGTTTTTCATATCCAGGATAAGTAATCCAACCATTGCCCTTTTAGACAAAAGGGTGGTGGAGTAGCTTCACCACTGACAGAGCTTTGTGCAGAGCCTGACTTGGGGGGTGCTCTTTAGGGGGTGAAACTGGGAAGATGAACCAACATGTGAGAACCAATGCAGCTGGGTGAATCCTGACTTTGTGCCAGACTTGCTYAGCACTGTCAAGACTAGTTTTTTGACCATACCAAGGTGCAGAATTTGAGCTGCTTGCAGTGTTTGATAGYTACTAAGTGAGCCTTCAAGGATTGCAGATTTTATTTCAGTAAGGTGGAAAWTAAGCAGAGATGACACACCTGAGTTCGTTCTTTGGTACATACTGCCCCTGGTATCCAGATGTTATGGCAAGGTGCTTTATAATAAGATGAACAGAGGAGAAGACAACTTGTCAGAAAAGCTGGAGCTTGAAAGCATTAAAGCATAGAGGCCAAAAAGTCATTACATAATCAGAAGCTGCAGTAATAGGAAAAGGAGTGACAGCTCATGGAGGCGTTAGTAGGCAGATGACAAGGAGGTTGTGGGGATCATGATGAAAGTAATGTGCAGTTACGTGAGATAGTCACATAGTCAGCATCCCTGTCAGTCAGCTCTTCATAAYTCCTATTTCATAATGCCTAATATGCAGCTTTGATCTCTCATTCGTAGTAATTCAGCCTGAGGATTGTAAGTGTATATTAAGCTCTTTCAGGTAAAAGCAGGCTTAACATATACACTGTCTGCTTTCTGCAGAACCATTATCCTTGTAGTTCTAATTTGGCCAGTTCTTGCCTACATAGTAATACCAGGTATTTCACCTAGCCAAGTAGCTATTTCAGTTCTTATCACATAAACAGTTTCCCTGATGTCTGGATTATTATTTTATTAACRGAACTAATAAATTGCTAGCAGCATCATCTACTGTAAGATCTTTAAGAGACATCCATTTAATTTCTTAAAATCCCTGATAATTATAATCTTCCCAGCCAATTGTTTAATACACTCTACAACAGCTCATTAATTTTAACTAATTCACTAATTTCCCATGTGCTCACAGCAAGAAAGGAAAATTCATACAAAAATGCCAGCAAGAACTAGTAACCCAAACTAATCCTCTGTCAGAATGGATCRTGGTCTAATTTGGATTCCATTTGTACTCATACAATACAAAAATTTTATTTATACAGTTCTTGAAATATCCTGGAGATCTTGGGCACAGAGAAATAACACTGAGYTGCAACTGATAATCTGTAAGTCTCATGTGATTTGTTGGATTGACTCTTCCCATCACTTCATGRAAAGGGAGAGGAACATCTTCAAACCAAATTATTATGTATTATTCTTTTAAAGACAAATTATTTACMACAAGTTTCTCTAGTTAACATGTAAAGCAGTTGGAAAGGAARGGCCTGAAAACAGGCTCTAATTACTCATTAGGAAGATTATTTGGCTGTCAGATGAGTGTCTGTATCCCTTGAAGCAGAGGAGGAAAGCAGCCTCATACATGCCAGGGAGCTGCTGAAGACGAGGCTGGTTGGCCCAGACATTCCCTGTCAGCCTGACCATCATGTGCCAATTACTGGCTGTAATAGAGGAGACTGGAGGAAACTCCAACTGTTCTTTCTGTATCTGGGAGAAACTGATTTTGTTGGAGTGATTTATTTTCATAATAGTTTGCCTAGGGGCAGTCCATGACTAAAATCAGTCAGAAGATGCCTAGTATAAATAATTTCTATATGATTAGTTCTGAATGGGATGAACAAACCATTCTAGGTGATGGGTATCTTACCTGGAGTAGCCAAGGAAACAGTTTATCTGATTGTTCTCCAGAGATTCCTTCCTATTCTTACTTTTTGCTGCATTTCGTTTATGAGGGTTTTGTCTGCTTTCCAGAAGAGAGAAGATCATGTGATAACACAGAATATGTGTACGGGCTTATCTGATCTGCAGTCTCTTCTCAAACACTATTGAACTCTTGGGCCACTTTCAACAAATTTGATAGCAGTGGAGATCTCAAAGAGAATATTCATAATAGTGTTTTTAAAAACAGGTGCCTGGATAGAAGAGAGAGACTTACCCACTGATGAGGAGAGGCCTGTAGAATAAATTCATTCCACATACTCATTAGGAGCACTCAGGAAACAAACTGTGGAGCTGTTGTGGCTAGTTCATTGAAAACATCAGCTCTATTCTCTGTAGTAGGTGAAAAGGCAAAAAGAATGCTAGGAATTTTAGGGATAGGAATAAAGAACGCGGCAGGGTTGCACAGTTTGTGTGAAATTCGCCTGAAAAAGAAAAGTACAGTGGAAAGCAATAAGGTGATCAGAGAGATGGAATTGCTTCCTTAGAAAAAAAGGTTAAAGAAAGTACAACAGTTTAGCTTGGAAAAGGACTACGGAGGAATAGGATCATGGTATGAAAATCTGTTGTCATAGAGAAGGTGAATTCTCTGTTTCTTGTAGCACAAGACTTAGGTGTCCTGAGCAAAAATTTCAAGCAGTAAATTTAAAGAAACAAAAAGAATGTTTTCCCTTGAGATAAAATTGTAAATTGCTGCAATATATTGTGGAGACCGAAAGTATAAATGTATTCATAAGTGAATTAGAAATGGCAATGGAAAAAACGTCTGTTGAGGCATGTTAAACATAATGCTAATGCAACTGCCAGCTCAGGAAATCTCCAAATAAAGGAGTGGATTCAGTCAGCAGGCTAAGACACCTTAATTTAGGTTTATATGGGTAGATGTCTCCATGTGAACCAGATGTTTAAGCTCCCATTATGCTCAGTGAGATTTAGTTACATAAATATAGGGATCTAGTGACATTTAGGTACTGTGAAATTTCCTACCTGGCTCCAAAAAGGTGCAGGTTTCCTAAAAATCCTGTCATATCTGTCAGACCCAGACCGTAATAAATATCATCAAACACCTAGGGTTAGGTAGCTGAACCCTGTTCGTAGTTGCTACAACAAGCCATTCAGATTGCCTTAAAGTGGATATCCTGCTCTGCTTTTGGTTAGCGGACTAACTTTCTAGACTCCATTTACTATATTGAGTAGTTCTCCATTGACTGTAATAGGAATTTAGAAGACCAACTCACCTGAAGACATGTATGTGGTATGAGTACAACCTATGTATTAATCTGCAAGCTACATCCCACCCCAAGTATCAGAAATTTGAGACTGTACCAAGCTGTACCATAGTTTTTAATGTTTTTTCCTTACATTCCTTTGGCTATTCAGACCACTGAGTTGATTCAGTTGGGATTGATTCAGAGGAAGAAGATGAGAGATATATAACGAGCTACTCTTGTTTTGATAAAACTTAGCACGCTTGGATGTTACTGCTAACAAGGATGATGTGAAAGTTTAGATTCATGTTCATTGTATAATGATGCATTGACATGTTGTGACCCCTTGAATGCAGTTTCATAATGCCCTAGGCCCACAAGATACCTGATGGATAAGAATTCAAGGACATATACAGAGACTGCTGATGAAGCCACAGCATGGACAAACCATTAAGCCATTAGATCCTGTAACTGAAGGGATTTTTTACACAAAGCTGAATCAAAGCTAATTTTTAAATGACAAGCTTTACACCCTTCTATGAATAAAACAAGTTTCATCTTGTTAGAGTAACAAAACTTGCCTGAGGGGAATTTAAGCTAAGCTTCAGGCTAAAAAAAATAAAAGGAAGCTAAGATAATAATCAGATGACTTTTGGAAACCAGAATCAACCTTCTCCTCAATCTCTTGCACTTAAAATTGTGCACATTTTCAAGTTGGAAAAAGGAAACTTTCAGCACTAATGCTCTGCTCTTTTGGGCCGGTGAAAGTTTTAACAGAACTAGTATTAGAACAAYTTGTCAGCAAGTCCTGACTTTTTTTTTTTAAAAAAAAAAAAAACTATGGAGGAACATTTATGCCTTTAATTCTGTATTGGTCACCACTTGTGCATGTTCAACCATGTTTCCTTCTGATGTTTATTGACAGAATGTCTTAGTACAATAAGTAATAAAGACTCCCTTTCCAGCATCACTGCTATTAACGGAGCATCTGTATCTCTCAGATGTACTGCTGTTCAGTGTGAAGCAGAGACAAGAACAAATCAAACATGATACAACAGACCCATGCATGAGGCATAGATAAGATCTACCAACCCGTTAAATATATTAACATTAACCCACATTAATGAAGCAAGAAAGGAGTTGTGGAGTAGAATGACAAGCATAAAAATATGCAAGAACATGAGGAAGAAGCCAGATGTGTGAGTCACAGTCTGTGACTGGGAGAATTCACAGGCCTATGGATCTTTCCTTATGTTGTCTCAACACGGAATTACAGTTCTGAGCATGCTCATCCATGTTATTTTCTTTTACTTCTCACACCTCTCCTAATATTTTCTGTAGAGTCTCTCCAGAACTGTGGAAAAGTTGTGTTTTAGGTATGAAGTGTTGCTGACAAAATTCCATCTGTTTTTAGTATTCAGAAGTTCCCACTCTTAAGATCTGGGACTGAAATGCTAGATTTTCAGTCATTTCTTTTTATTGAAATAAAACATTCCTTGGAATCTGTAGCAGGAGATAATTGGCTAAACATTCTGTCCAGAGTTGCTCAACTGAGCTCAGATCACTCTGCAGGCTTGAGGTCTGGGCCAGCCTAGGCTGATTTCTGTTCCACTTTGGACTGTTTTGCAAAGTTTTAACAGTGAAAACAATCACATAAAGCCC
This sequence comes from Rhea americana, assembly GCF_003343005.1. Classification (NCBI taxonomy): domain Eukaryota; kingdom Metazoa; phylum Chordata; class Aves; order Rheiformes; family Rheidae; genus Rhea; species Rhea americana. The sequence goes on from NW_028186612.1 coordinate 1,651,811, forward strand.
AGAAATATGATCACTGAATTGGCTTTTTCCCATTTAATTTTATAACTCTAGCAGAAATTTCTTTCTATCTTTGTTTCTACTCTCTGATAAGAAGAAGAAAAAATAAGTTTATTTGAGACCAGTCGCATTACCTTCTTTTTACAGATGTGGAAGTTAAAGCACAGAAGGATTAAATTGTTCATTCCAGGTCATCCAACAGATCAGCGTCGGAGAGGAGAAATAGAAGCAAGTCCTTCAGTGCTCTGATGCAAGATTCTCTTGCATCGCTCTGTCTTCCTGTTACGATGAAAATGTCTGCAATGTAACTTTCATAGGTAAGTGCATGAGAAAGGACAGGTTCGGAGTTTATGAAGCCTGGAAACCAAAAACTTTAGAAATGTCACATAAACGGAGGTTAGATACAGTTCAAATTGAGATGAGGACTGTAATTCCTAATTTGCGGACTTCTGCTGTACTGGTATCTTTTTAGTAAATCTTCCTCACAGCTGATCACATCCCAGTTTATTTTATTAAAAGAAATGTTAGCATCCTGTACTTGTTGTAGAATAGATGCTGGCCTTTTATTTTTTTCATACTGAAGTTTAATTTTCTCCATTCTCAAGAATAGGACTTTCACTTTCCTGGCACCAACAAAAACATAAAAAGAAGATAATGTGTAACAAGCAAAGGGTAATTAGACAATAATATTCATAGTCATGTTTTAGCTCTGTCTTTCCCCTTCATTTTACAGAATTACTCTGATTCATAACAAATGGGGGGCACTTTTTGTTTTTCTGTAGCAAATTTMCTCTCTCTTGTAACCACAGAATCATAGGGCTGCAAATGATGAACTGGTCTATAACTTTCCTTTCCCCTTCAACCACAGTCTGTCATCCCTGACAGCTGTTTGTGAAAGCTATCCTAAAAATTCTTCAGAATGGTCACTTTACAATCTTCATGAACGACCAGACAACCATCTAGAAACTGCTAACCTAGATCATTCTTCAGAGGCTTGAGGTATATTAGCAATAAGACTCATCTTTATATTATTTTTCAAAGGAAAATACGTGAAATTCAGTGGTAGTTTTGTTTCCTATCTTAATATGCATATGTGAGAAACTGAAGAGAAATTATATTCTTGCAGCTAAGGAGACACTAATTAGGAGACATGACTGTCTCTCAGGTTTCCTCTGTAAGTCTGAATTTATTGCCTTATAACTGTATTTCTCATATACAGTATGTCAATAAGATTCATACCCCTACATCCTGTGTGTATTTTATCTATTTAGATTAGAAGCACTGATGGCCAAACACAGTTTCTTATGGGACAATTATGTATCACTAAGAACAAGAGCACCTGACCCCTCTTAGGATTTGTAGGCACCAGGTTGGTACGGAAAAAAACATGAAATCCTCATCAGTCACATACTCTTCATTGTATTACTAACTTACAATTTTTCAGGAAAATGTGCTATAAGATGCTGTCAAAAACAGTGTCTCTAAAATGTAAGTTTTGTAAATGCCGTAAGCTTGAATTCAATAAATGATGACAACAAATTAGAAGATAAGTGTTCTAATTGGTCTATACAGAATGCACGAGCTGTACAGTTACTTCTTGTAAATTTATTCATTACTTTATCATGAACAAATTATATTTGATTTAAAAGCTCGAGATAATTTGGAGGACTATTGAAAAGCCTGCACGCAAATAACATGACCTTTGTGTTAATGATTTTAGTGAAGGATTATTAGGCAATTAAATGAATGACTTGAGGAAGCCATTATTACAGTGTCTTAAAATGTCAAATTCTGAAAKTAAGTTTTACAGCCTAAGGAAAATGGTTAAAATGGAAAAAGAATACTGCTAAAAGCTGTGCTGTGCAGGCATGTTACTTGACAATGGGATAGCGTGATGTTCTGTGCAAGTTGTGAGGTGCCCCCTGGCGTTACAAAGCACAGTTGTTTATCTGTTGAAACATAGTAGGTGATCAGAGCAGGAATGACACTTGAAGTGTTTACAGAGGATAAGAAAGGTAAACAGTAAACAGAGGGCCACAGGGATGGGGAAGGAGGGATTAGTAGTAATGCTAATTACGATCTAATTGTCATTTGTAATAAGCAGAGTTGGCTTAAGGCTTCTCCGCTGAGTAGGGAACATTTTTGGTAGCAGGAGTTAGGAAGGTGAAGAGCAGAGAGAGGTCACAGAGGGACTGGTGATGGGGATCTGGGTGGGGAATGAGAGAGCAGCATTTCAGGGAGGCTGGAAGGGAGACTTGAAGAAGCTGCAGGGAGAGTCTCAGGAATAGGCCTCTCTTCCTTCACCCAGCTGTCTCCTCCACACCATCTTGAGAATTACGGGACTCACAGACCTGCCCTTCCAGACACATGTCTCAACTCCCATCCCTGCAAACAACAAAGTATCCTGCCTTCTGCTTCCTACAGCAGTTTCTACTCATTTGGGGCTGCCGAGAAGAGGAATGAGAAGCAGGGAGAGGACAAGAGGAAAGAGACTATTGCAGCAAAGGGAAAGGGAAGAGGGGAAGGTGCACAGCCTAAGAGAAAGGCCTTTGGGAGCAAGGTTTTCTGTTCCTGTTGCTGGGATCAACCAGAACTGCTCCCAAAAGCCAGTGCTCTAATAGTGATGCCTGCTTCCCTTTCTTTCAGAGTGCTAGTGGCTATGCAAGCAGAAGGCAAGTATGGCCTGTGTGACTTGATGTTTCTGAGCAGTCTAGAACCATGAAGAGAATATATTTTTCTCAAATAGCAATGACCTAACTACTAGGAGCCCTACTTTTCAGGTAGACCTTTATGTGTTCAAAGCCATATGCAGACATTTAAGTAGAAATGAATGAAAGTATCACTTGTTACAGAAATGCAAATCTATTGAGCAGTAGTACCTTGAAAACTGAGATAAGAAAAAAGTTGTAAATAAAAGATTTTCAGGATCTCAGATTATGTGGTTGGCATGAGGAGGATTTAGAAGAGTCAGGATTTTCTTGAAAGAGTCTTGTCAAGGAAGATGGAAGAAGAAAACTCTAATATGGATGACAAAAAGTAGAATATTGTTCAGGCCTCTTCATTGGTATGGCTCTTCACCAACCGTAACTGACAGTTCTAGATGCTAGCAAGTGCTTCTCTGGAGTTTCATTCTCCAGGACTCTTCTGGAAATAAACCAAGTGGAACTAAAACTGTATAGACAAGACTGGAATCAAAAGCATGTGACTTTAAGTTTCAGGGGGAATTCCCACACTATAAYGTAGTTGTAACTGGATAGTTAGTATTTGCAGCTCATCTTTAAATGGCAAAACAAATATGGTTGCTGGTTCATTCAAGCAGGAAAAAAGAGTATTACAAATTATTTTCAGTAYTTTCTAAGTACCAAATCTCTGCCCCTTTTGCATATCCTTATAACAGAAAAAAAGGCACATCACATGGTATCAGTAAATACCAATGGTTTAGCCAGATGGCTGATTTTGATGTCTACATGTTTGTTTTTATATGGCAGTATTATGGAGATTAATCACTTACAAAGTTTTTGGTTCTCTTGTGGGTCAGAGGAATGAGGACAGGGAAATGAGGAGATGAGGACAAGTCCCTTTGAACAGACTGGTATTGGTTGTAACAAATTTTTCAGCACTTCATTGTGTAAAATTTTGTTGTAAACCAAACAATACCAGTGTTGTAATAGCCCTAGTTATCAGAAGAAATAAGGTAAGAATTTTGGCTATGAAAGCCTCAATCCCTTGTAGTTGTAGAAATAAAACCTTGAAAATTTGAAACATACATAAAAGCCAACAAAAGTCATATTAAAAAAAACCTAAATGAAATCTCTAGAGTTTTTGAATGGAACCATTTTTCTGATTTTATGGAGACCTACTCCTATTTTCTTAGTACTCAGGCTGGTAATACTGAATATAAGTCACAAATATGTCTTCTGGCACTGTACCAATTTGAGTTAAGCCAAAATATATTATCCTTTCTCTTAACTGCAAGCTCCTGCTTTACTGTGTTATGGAGTCATGTTGTCTGAGAGTTGCGAAATAATGCCAGATGGTGAATGTATATTGCCTGGAATTTCCAGTTTCTCTCATCTTGCCACATGTTTCACCACTTGGAAGCTTCTAAATTATATTGTTAGTTATTTGTTCCTTTAGTTGAATATTCCCCATCTTTCATTTTCTGATTTCATGCAATTCTTCATGCTCTCACTAGGTGGGTCCCCACAGCAGAACACTGGGTGAGCAATTTGTTGAATTGCCTGACACATTTGGGGAAATGTATTCCCTTGACAGTTTTTTTTACCCCTTTCTTCGGCAGAAGTTCACTGTGCCATGTTTTGATGTACAATTTAATGGCTTTGAAAACTGAGCATTGTTTGCTCAGTTGAAGTTGTTTTAAAGGGTCTGGGTTTGAGGATCTTCCTAGGATTATTCCATTTCTAAGTTAACCTATTTCAACCGGGATTTAAAACAGATGTGCTTTTATTATAGTCAGTTATATATGGTTGTATCAAGATTTGCAATCCTTTTATCTTTCAAAAGATAATGCAAAGCTGGATGGTCACCAACATCACATATATTCCTCCTTTCCAAAATGACAAGTCAGCCAGCCTATCTTTAATGTTTTTTGACTTTCCATACAAGTCAGCACCAAACAAATGCTATCTTTTTCCATGTGTATTTACTGACTTCACAAGAAACAAGAAAAAAGAAATACATTTTAGCTAAAATTTTCACAATCTTTCTAAGTACAAGTGCTTTGCATAAGTGTGTACTTAGACTGAAAAGATTAGTCCACTAAATCTGACCAAACAAGACCCAAACACAAAGCTTTTGATATAGTGCTCTTTATTCCATGAAGATGATGAAGGAAAAAATGTCAGAGATTAGCCATTTTTCCTAATGTCCTATTAGAAAGCCAGTCTAACACAATAGTTGGTAGCATGAGAGATAGACATACATAGAACTTTGTGATGCCCCCCTGTAGGAGGCTGAGTATGATCCTTGCCTGGGCAGCACCCATTTGTCCCATGGACCTGGGAGAAAGCTGCAAGTGAGGAACTCGGCAGCTATTCACCCTGTTAATTTTTGGTTAGAACTCCATGGTCTTTAAAAGTCATGGTGCTCTGAGCAAGGAGACATGTTGTTTCTTTACTATCTCAAGTTGTGTCTTCATCCTGCCAAGGAGGAGGATCATTTAGCCTGCAGAAAGCTCTATACTGCCGTGTCGAAGCTGTTTCTGACGTTCAAGCTTGTACACTTGCAGCTAGCTCGCTCTCTATAGTGTAGTCCGTAATGTTGATTTAATTTTAGACTAATAACTGTTACCTGAGGGAATTTGTCATTTATCTTTTCAATGACCACTTCTCGTATCTTGGCACATAAAGAAATGACATCAAAACAGTTTACCTTATGTATTTTCATTATTGTGAGGTTTCTTTTTTCCTCTCTTACCTAGGTTCATTAAGTTAATCTATTTCATCTGCTTATTCAACATGGAACTCATGTTGTTCTAACAGGCTAACATGAAGTGTAAATTTTGGTGAAATGAAAGATTTTGTTTCATATGATCTATGTTTAGAGGTCAAAGATCGATTAGAAAACTTTTGCAGTATCCTATATGAAGTTAAACYGAAAACTAAAATTGATGGTTTTCCTGTTCAGTGATCAACTTGCATTAAATAAAAATGATATTAATTATTGAAAATACTTAAAACTCAGATAATCTTGGTCAGTCAAATAATTTATTAGTGCAAGGCAAGACAAAGGCTGTTATAATTCACAGTTATGGTAGCACTTCATGTCAGAGCTCTGGCTCAAAATGGACTCTCAGTAGAAGCTGTAACATCTACTTTCCTGGTTTTAACAAGTAGTTGGAGAGAATTTTCTCTGTTATACCTAAACCAGTTTTAATGATCTTCTTATCTCCATTTTGAAGAAGACTATATTTTTCTATATTCTTTTAGTTTATTTTAAAATAATATACTATAACCTTTTAGTTTACTTATGGCTCTAACTGATGGTTATGAGCTCCAATAATTATCTCTTCTTTATCATCCTACTATGAAACGCAATCTCCATTCTTCAGCTCTGGGCCAACACTACATTAAGGCTGAGTGCAAATGCTTTAGGAATCCAGGGAAATGAAGAACAGTTAAGAATTCTAGTGAAATCTTGGTTCAAATTGGGAAARTTCTTATGTATCTGAGCTTGGAAACTTGATCTGGGGGGATTTCATGCTCTCCTGGATTAGAGTCACCATTCTGCTTCCCTGGGAAATTACACGAAGTAGAGTGGGAGTGTTCATCATTTCTACTTCCAGAGTTTAAAACCACAAAGACAGACATACTATATGAGGTTGGTCTGCTCACACTTGTCTGGCACCATCATTTCCTCTGGGAAAATGGCAAGAGCAAATATCAACTTGCCTGGGTGCATGTAGGCGTCATCCTCCTGAGAACATATAATTTGGCACCATGTGTGAGTGAAGTTCAAACATCCTCAAGCTACRAGTTGTTGACAACATCTCTCAGAATAGACACATAAACTACTTAAAGCAGTTTTGGTGCTGTCTTATATCAACATTACCTTCGGAAACTTTAATTGTTCCCAAATTACTTGGTCACCCTCGTTGGGGAAATACGCTTACAGTAGAGAAGGTTAGGCACTTAGTGTTTGCATCTGTACCTCTGTAGGCAGAGGATAGCAAAGCTTAGAACCTCATCAGCACCCTGGGAAATGCAAATATTTGCATGGTGAATGCTCATGTATTCCTGCCCCACAGTGGCTACATTTAAAAAAGGTACAATTCTCACAATAATGGCAAATAGTAAAACATTTGGCATTTCAAATAATAGAAATTACTCAGCCAGATTAATAGCTGTGTAAAATGGACATTGCATTCAAACTGATAGCATTTTACTTAGGATTTTGAAGGAAAGTGGCATAGCTGGTGGTGTCCCACCTGTATTACTGTTGACAGACTTACACCTCCTTTCTAGGAGATTGAATAGAAGTGCAAAGTATCACTGATACATTCAGAAGGAAATAAATACACAGACTTGAGAGGCTGAGAGTCAGCAGGCAAACTTTGGATGCAACACAGAATATTTGAGAGTTGTTAATAAAGAGGATTAGGATGGAAGGGATCCTCTGGGCTATAGCAGGATTTAACAAATGCCTGTGAATGTAAAGTTCACTAGGACTCCAAGGTAAAGCTCCACTGTAACTTGGAATTCACACAGAGAGAAAAGAGAAAGCAGTCCAGGATCATGTTACTCATCTGATTGCAAATGGCCCTGTTTTCAGCACTACCTCCAGGGCTTTACCTGAGCTATCCAAACAGAGGATGTCTGCCTTTCCCACCCTGCAATCACTCATACATAAACAACCTCTAAATAGTTTTCTGACTGTTCTGCCAGTTTCAGCTCTGCTTGCTTATTCAGTGCCTGCTCTCCTGCCAAAACAACAAACTGAGCTCCTGTGGGTTGTGGTTAGGGGCAGAGGCAAGCAGCAGCAGTCTGCTTGTTTCCTTTGTTTTTCACGTTTCTGTTTGGCCTTTCCTTGGGTAGAAGCCAAGGGACAGATCATTGCTGGTTCCATCATGATACAGAAGGAACAGACACCACATTTCAAACAATGACAGCTTTATGAAGCTTAACTGTCTTAGCCAAAATCTTGATGCTATCTTCAGACATGTCTTTCTTCCCAGTTCCTGCAGGTGACTGCAGCTGGCAGTAGATCTTTGATGGTCAGATTCTGTATGTTTTCTCTGCTGGACCAAGCCTTTAAATAATTGGATAGGAAAATCTGGGAAACAGAGATGCTATTTCAAGGCATGAATAATGTAGTGCTGAGTGCTGCAAAGAACATTTATTTAATTTATCAATTTGGTTCAAACATGGTCCTCTAGTTTGGCTTCTCACCAGGATTTCTGAAGATGTATGTTCAATTTCTTCTTAGATCACTGATAGTCATACACAAATCACTTCTTACTCCATTCCTCAGCTGTACAATGGGAATGATAAAGTGTCCCAACTTAGAGGGAAGGGAAATAGCAGTAACAGAAAGTAAATGTGTATCAGTCCATGAAATTTTCTAATTTTCAAATAATAGGAATCCATATAACTAAAATACTCAACTGAAGTGGCAACAGTAATTGCTGCTAACAGCAGAGAAATGTGAAGTGTTACAGTGTCATCATATCATGTCATGTAACAGTGGAAATCCATCCTTGTAAAGAAAGCCATTGTAGACCAGCAAAGTTAAAACTATTTAAGGTCTTGGATTTAAGTGGAACTTGTCCGGGGCACTCTATCTGACAGTTTCACCATGATGGTTTGAAGAAGTTTAATTCTTTAGTTGCTTACTATCACTGTGATAATTACTCAGAACTTCACTTTAGGCCACAAGGTGTTCTTGGTAGTGATCAGCTTCACATTTTAATCTGCACATATTTACCCACGGCTATTTCTTTGATTTYAACACACCAAAAGTATTTAGCTAAACAAAACATACCCAACAAAATGCACACACACATTCCTATTTGCCTTTTTTGTTTCCCCACCCTTTTTTACAAAAGGGCAATTGCAACTACCTGGCCTTTTCTGGAATGCAAGCTGGGAGGTGCTATCGTTTTGCTGTGTGAGGAGTGCCCCATTCTCACAGTGACAGCATCCTGCCAGCTAGCAGTGCTACCAGCGTATCAGCAATGCTGATCAGTCTGAGGACTATGAGTTCCCTAACAGCTATGGATCAGAGAGTGTAAAGAAGCATTTTACAATTTGACCTATGGCATTTTTAGGACATCTGCTCGCTTCCCAGAAGTCTAGGAGGCTCTGGATTCTTTGGCGTCCGGCTGAGCCAGGGAGATAGATTAACTGAAGGACTGTTACTGTTTTGTCTTGGGTGAGGCCTTCTGGGCAGCCAGCTGTTTTATTTTGTATATTGCACGAAAGGTTGCTTTTAAACAGTGTGTTCTGGGTATGAGGAGTTGGAAGAGAGAAGTTAAGCTGGGAGATATTTTCTTTCTTTACACAGCAGTCTTTASTAGCCAAAATTTTTGGCAAAAGCAGACAGAAGGAGGATACTCCCTAAGAGTAATGGTAATACACATTGTCCAGTCATGCAAAGTTTAAGCCAGAAGGGTCCAGTCTGATATGGTGCTAAGGGCCTCATTTTAAAATTAGTTGACTTGGAGCACTATATGCTGAGCAGTTCTGAAAGTCAGGATCCAAAACCCTGCTGTTATAACTGGACTGGAATTAACATGCTTTTGTGTGCATGATGAGCTCAGTTGTCTTTAGTGGCTTTCTCCATAAGCAAGTGTTCACCTGGAAATAAATGCATATCTGATTGCAGGTATTACGTTACTGGTGTTTTATATGCTGTACAGGAGAGCGCCTAAGCAAAACCAAGGCAGACTGTAAGGTCTTCCTCAGCTATGCTCAGATCATCCTTTTATAATGCAATACCCTTGTATCTCAATTCTTCCTCTCTTTCACTATGAAATCAGAAAAATCATTGTGTGCTATCTGCAATATAGCTCTTCCTACCAAAGCCAACTCAGAATAGAAGGAAAAGATGGCTTTGTCTTTTTAAAATGTTTTTGTCTGATTCTGTTAGATTCCAAGAGAGCATTTCATGGATGTGTTGTATACTGTATTATTACTTCAGCAGTTTTTGTTAAATTTATTACCATTCCAGGGCTCTGTGCAATAGAAATCCTCAGAAGTGCTGGATTACAAATGAGAAAACMGTGGCGCAGAACTTAAGATTTCTCTTAGACAGAATTTGCACATGGGAAGAGTTTGGTACTTTCTTTGTCCTTGCCTCAGACCACTCTAGTTAGTGAGGATGAGCAAACCATGTGGGAACAGGTCCATGCTGRGGCAGAGGGCAAAGCAGTATAAGCTGGACTGCTGTTGCTCCCACTTASTTCAACCAGAACTGTGAACACACAGTTCTCTTGAAAGTCACATCCTGACTGACCTGGCAGTAGACATCCTCTGACTGCTTGCAAGAAGAATACTAGTGAACTTCTGAGTTAGTTGGTTGGTTTGTATTCTTCCTGACTGGAGGGTAGGGAGGAAATGTTGTGCAGTTGCAGGTATAACACTCAGTTTGGGGTGCCACAGAAGGCATTTGTGTGCAAGTTATAACCTCCCTTTGCTTTCTTATGCAAACAATAATGAATAGAAAATATAATTGATAAACATATTAATAAGTTAGTGATTAACCTGCTTAACAATGTTGACCTTCAGATTGCCATTAGGAGGCATTTGAGCTAATAGACAGGTCTCCGCATTCATGTTCCAAGTTCCACGCAGACTTGTCTCTTTACTGATCAAATTCTTGGGGGTTTTCTCACAACTGTTAAGAACTAGAAACTTTGCTCTTTAATAGCATGTATGCATGTGTTATGTGGCAAGGTTAAAGTCCATGCTGCTAAAAAAAACACAGGCATCTCAGGTTTCTCTGAGTTTTCAGGTTTGTGTAAAGACTTTTCTGATGCAACCAATTGAAAAACAAACTCATAAAGAGTTTGGGCACAGTGCCAAACAGCAGATCAACAAGCTTTAAACCCTGAGACCATACAAACAGATGAACATTTGGTTTGTTCAGGCCTCTGTCCTAAATTTACCCAGACAGTTCCAAACTGTTTTTGGTTTTGCTGTCAAGTTGCTGGATCTAATTAGATTCACCTGCATTTCACTAATCTGTTTCATGATACAATGTAACATGAGAAAATCACACCAGTATAATTTAAAGTGTAATTTAAATTGTCGGTTTAGCTAGTGTTGTCATGGTGACCCTAAATCTCCAACTCCTCCATTACTCTACTGCCTTCCAAGGAGACTTAGACTCAAAACTTGCTAAGCAAATGCCCCTTTACATCCCAGCAGCTTGTGTTGTCTGCCTGTAACTCAGCTGTTTCAGGTCAGTAATGACCTGAAATGACTTGTGGGAATCCCRCAAGTGCTATGCAGTAAGCCAGTTTGCCATTTGCTGCAAGTAATGGATTCATTATGCTGAAAGAAGCACTACATTTCTTATGTGTCAGATGTGCAGAATCTGCTTTATCGCTAGACAAGACTTATGGATGAAACAATATGTTTTACTTAACATAAAATTCTCAATAACAGAGAAGGTTATAAAAAGATACAAGATGTGTCATTAAGATTATGCTTTGCAATAAAGGCCCTTCATAGCTACTCCAGTATCTCATCCAGATTCTGCRGCTGACTTGACTGATTAGTGTCTGCAGTCTGTATCAGACCTGGTACACCTAGAAAATTTCAGGACTACATTTTTCATGTTCCCATTCATAAAGAGGGTTCTCAGAGTTATCTGGAATAGGTATTACTATCAATCATACAATCATACAATCAGTAAGGTTGGAAGGGACCTCTGGAGATCATCTAGTCCACCCTCCCTGCTCAGCAGGGAATGTTAGACAGGGTTGCATCCAGGCGGGCCTTGAGTATCTCCAGAGAAGGAGACTCCACAGCCTCTCTGGGCAACCTGGGCCAGTGCTCCGTCACTCTCACRGKGAAGAAATTCCCCCTCACGGTCAGGCGGAACTTCCTGTGCTTCAATTTCTGCCCATTGCCTCTTGTCCTGTCACATGGGACAACTGAAAAGAGTTTGTCCCTGTCCCCCTGACACCCTCCCTTCAGGTACTTGTACACACTGATAAGATCCCCCCTCAGTCTTCTCTTCCCCAGGCTGAAGAGGCCCAGCTCTCGCAGCCG
>NW_028186612.1:1664412-1679999 GCF_003343005.1 Rhea americana
TTTCCAGGGATGGAGGTGAGGCTGACCAGCCTATAGTTGCCTGGGTCCTCCTTCTTGCCCTTTTTGAAGACTGGAGTGACACTGGCTTTCTTCCAGTCCTCAGGCACCTCGCCTGTTCTCCAGGACCTTTCAAAGATGATGGAGAGCGGCCTGGCAACAACATCCACCAGCTCCCTCAGTACCTGTGGGTGCATYCYATCCGGGCCCATGGATTTGTGGGCCCATGGATCTGTGGATGCCTAGCCTGTCCAGAAGATCTGTGCTCCTATCCTCAACCAAAGGAAAGTCTTCCCTTCTCCAGGCTTTCTCCCTCACGTGCAGGCTCTGGGATTCCTGGGGGCTGCCCTTAGCAGTGAAGACTGGAGCACAGAAGGCATTCAGTAATTCTGCCATCTCTGTATCCCTCGTCACCAGGGCCCCTGCCCCATTCAGTACCAGGCCCACATTTTCCCCAGTCCTCCTCTTGCTGCTGATGTATTTGAAGAAGCCCTTCCTGTTGTCCTTGACATCCTTGCCAGACTCAATTCCAGCTGGGCCTTAGCCTTCCTCGCCGCATCTCTACATACTCTGCCTGCATTCCTATAATTCTCCCAAGTAGCCTGTCCCCTCTTCCACATTCTGTGTACTTTCTTCTTCTGTCTGAATTTGGCCAGGAGCTCCTTGCTCACCCATGCAGGCCTCCTGCCTCTCTTGCTCCACTTCTTAGTCATAGGGATGCACCGCTCTTGAGCTTGGAGGAAGTGATGTTTGAATACTAGCCAGCTCTCTTGGACCCCCCTTCCCTCTAGGGCCTTAACCCATGAGATACCTTCAAGTAGGTCTCTGAAGAGCCCAAAGTCCACTCTCCTGAAGTCCAGGGTTGCAATCCTGCTTGTTGCCCTAGTTCTTTCCTGCACATCCTCAACTCTACCATCTCATGGTCACTGCAGCCAGGGCTGCCCACAACCTTCACATCTCTAACCAGTCCCTCTCTGTTGGTAAGGACAAGGTCCAGCAGGACACCCTTCCTCGTAGGCTCCTCCACCATCTGTGACAAGTTATCATCAATGCATTGCAGGAGCCTCCTGGACTATTTGTGCCTTGCTGTGTAGTCCCTCCAGCAAATGTCAGGGTGGTTGAAGTCCCCCAGGAGAACCAGGGCCAGTGATTGTGAGGCTACTTCCAGTTGTCTATAGAAGGCCTCATCAGCTTTCTCTTCCTGGTCAGGTGGCCTGTARTAGACACCCACAACAGTGTCCCCCATGTTAGCTCGCACTTTGATCTTTACCCATAAGCTCTTGACTGCCTCCTCCTCCTCCACCCCTAGRCAGAGCTCGATACGTTCCAGTTGCTCTCTCACATAAAGAGCAACTGCACCACCTCGCTTTCCTGGCCTGTCTCTCCTAAAAAGCACAGAGCTGTCCATGACAGCATTCCAGTCATGTGAGCTATCCCACCATGTCTCTGTAATTGYATTGAGATCATGGCCCTGCAACCGCGCACGGATCTCCAGCTCCTCCTGTTTGTTCCCCATGCTGCRTGCATTGGTGTACAGGCATTTCGAAGAGGCAGTCATGCCTGCAGGTTTCCCAGGAAGGGTGTACGTGGATCCCCCATAAAGTGCTTAGTTAACTTTTCTGTTGTACAGGTGGATTAGAATGCAGTTCTGGCTGCGGCTTTGAATGCTTTTTTCTTTTACAGGCCCCTTCTGACAGGGTGCAAATCATAACTTAAAAGTATGTAATGTGCAATTCATAAATAATTTATTATAATCTCATTTGAAAATGCAACTGGAATGAGCTCATTTTTAGCTATTTAATTACAATATTTAAAGAGAAATGGATGGTTTTCTAGACAGACATTTTCAGGGGCCTTTTCTCCTGAAGCCCCTCACCCCTYTACTTAGTAGAGAGATGGGAGAGTTTAGCTGCAATCTCAAATATACCACTCAGRATTTTTTTGAGTTTGTGCATGTGTGTAGGATAGTGTATAGGATGTACAGATCTCCGTACCTTACACTTCTGGTGTAACTTGTTCAGGGGTACATTTACCTCTGTAAGACTTTGAACATGGTATAGAATAAATATAGTCTCAGCACGGCACACAGACCTGTAAGATAGTCCTCCTTGCATTAGAACAGYCCCATATCTGACACAACAGTACAAAGTTCAGGCAGTTTGTTGAARGCTGAACTGGACTTTTCTGATACAAATTTCTTTATCTTATCAGAAGTCTCCCCAATGAGCCAGGTGAGTCCAGGCTACTTCTTGGTCTTCAGTTCTTTGGCTCACTCTTCCTCTTCTCCTCAGTATACCATTCTCAGGTTTTCTGACTGTTTTTTCTCTAATCGTTTTTATCTGCAGTGTTAGGAATGTTTAGGGTCAGAAAACCCTCACTTACTCTGTTCTCCAAATAAAATCTTTCTCTTTCACATTTTCCTAGTTCTTTCTCTGAATATAGCCACACAAGTTTTAATTGCTGTGTGCACTTTGCTTGGCCTTTTGGGATTCCCTGCCACCTCATTTCTTAAGAACAAAAGAAGATTAAAYTTGTTTGCAGTTTTCCCACTGTTGAAATTTCTACATCCTCAGAATGATAATTGTGCATTAAATAGCAAGTGCGTCTTTGCAGGGATAGTCACAGATGYATTAGGCACTATTAGTATTCCCGTGGAGAAAGACTTGTTCAAATTGTTCAAAACTTGTTTCAATTTAGGTAAAACTCTTCCTCACAGGCTTCAGCAAGACAAAACAGGCACTAGAATAAGAGCGCTCATATMATCTCCAGCAGCAGTTTGATTTTAATGGTTGAAAACAGTGCCTTAAGGTACAAAAAGGCAGTATTTCATGTATTACAGCTCCGCAGATACAGGCAGAAAGCCTCTCATCCCCTCACAAGGAGACAAACTGGATGAGAGGTCAGAGACCTAAATAAGAATCCTTTGCTGAGATTGAACCAAATTATCCTAAATCACGGTCTGGGAAGTTATCACTGGGACAAATGCCTTTTACTTGAGGGCCTGTCACACTGGATTGTAAATTTGCCCCACTACGTTTCCTATGGCTCTCTGATACGAGAAGTGTAGATTATGGTTTACAACTCTGTTGTGCACAGTTCACCCAGTTTTAAATGGGGCTAGTGAGGTGAATGTTGAATGTTGGCCTGGAACTGGTGCAGAATGATTTGCAGAATTGCTTTTATATGTTTAGCCAGTTGTATTTCTCATTATATGCGGCTAGTGGCTTCTTGTTCTGAAAGGCCGCTCTTTAACTGACTTGCTTTCAATGTGACCTTATAAGCCTGCAATATGTGTCTGAAAAATCAATTAAAAAAGAACTGAAATACACTCCTATTATATATTAACACGTGTCCTTGTAAAGAAAGGCCATGATCTCAGTATGCAAAAGCTAATAATTGACCAGCTTGTGGTACCATAATATTTGATCTATTTATTTTATTTGCACAAGGCATGCAAACACCTTGGAGGGACAAGAAAAAAACCTGCAAAATACTCATACAATGTTTAAATAGGTACATTTGAAAATATTGAGCAATGATTATCAATGGCTATCACCAAAGGCTCCAAAACTCATCTCTCTAACAAAAGAGAAAATGTAGATTATACAGGTTAATGGCAATGCATGAAAAATAGGTTTACTTTGGCTCATTATAAGAATACAGAAAGAGCTGAAGATGTAATGTGATAAAGGAGCATGAAAAGACTGGGTTATGGTTTTCTATTACTCACAAGAAGTAAATTCAGCATTTGATTTCAGGAAGTTTCTAAGGGCTCCATGAGGCACTGAACGTTTACACAACTGTGTCTGTAAACTACTGTAAAACTGAAGCTTAACTGTGACATTTAACTTGGAGGAGAAACTYGTAGTGACTTGCATTGTTTTGGAGTAGCAAAGGCAATAAAGATGACCATGACTTCCTGTATGGATGCTGGGGGCAGAGGGTGTGTAGCCTGGGACTCTGGTTTTCTTGGGCAACTGAAAAATGGTTTGGCCTCCAGAGAGAGGAGACCCAACCCTCATTTGCATTCCTTAATTTGTGTATTAATGCTTGTTTGTCATTGGCTGATTGTACTCCTTTTCCTTCAACTTGAATTGCCTTCTGCCTCAGAAGTATTCTGTTCCCRCAGATTTCACACCACAGCACTGTTTCTTTCCTTAAATGCTCTGTGCTATCACAAAAGGGTTGTCTTCATTACAGTGCTAACTAGGGTAATTGATATTTGGTCTGCAAATGGTGTACATAGCCAGATTGCAAAGTCATTTGTGAGTTGCCGTACTCATGGGGGTGCCATAGCTTTGGCTTAATGGTACCTCCATGAGGTACGAGGACCTCTGAAGGAATGTTCAGAACTATCTCCTGGTATGTGGGACTMTTTACTCTTATTCTTTCCCAGTGAATTTTGGGAGAATTCACCATCCTTTCTGGACAAACACATGTTCTGGGAAAACTTCAAAGGATTTTGAGCATTTGAATAGCTTAGCTTCTGTCCACATTATTTAAGAGTCTAGTCTTTCACTCAGGTAAGTCAATTACTTAATTTTAGAGTGTAACTCAAGATGAGCTAGACAGATGAGCTTAAAAGCTAATTTGTGGTGCTTTCAACATAGGATTTCTAGCTTGGGAGCACCAATAATTTAGGGGTAGATTTTTTTCTCTGAATAAGAGGTAAACTGGGGGCAATATTTGAACAATATACTACATTAATGTCAGGGAACACTCAGCTGTGGTGTCTGTGAATTAGCTGTGAATCTGACTTTTGTCTTTTGGTAGTCACATCTTATTGGGGCTAATTCGAGATTACTGTTTGTACCATGGGAACCTACTTCAATCACCTGTTATTACACATCATATCATATAATGCCTTTAATAAATGTATTACATAGATATTTTCCCCCAGTTTCTCATGAAAAATCTTCCAGAACTCACTTGCTCTTATAGCAAAGAAGCTTCTTCTAATTCCTATACTAAATGTACACATGCTAGTTTACAGCCATTTGTTCTCATACCAATTTTAGATTTCAGCTTAATTGATTTGAGTGGGAGCTGAGAACAGTTTCAGAGTCAGATGATGCTTTCTGAAAGATGTCTGTAACTCCAATGCTCTCCAGTTTTCTGCAAGGAGAAAGTACATGTTTCCTTCTGCCCAGTGACAGAAATGCTTTGATACCAACAGGTTCCTTTGATTTTCTTAGAGTAGTTTTTCAGTTTGGGGTTTTTGTTTTAATTTAGTCTTGTACCTGCTCTCTTGCAGTAGATATTAAACAGGAAAATAGCTTATACTAACAGAGATCAATTATATTAGTATGTAGTTACCCAGTGGATAAATAATAAAACAGCTTCATTGTGAAAAGACCTACTATTTTACAGATAAGAAAAGGATATCCTTCACTCAGCATTTCCACTGAAGCTCTCATTTTCTGATTTGGTGGTAAACATTTGTGTGAACTTTGATATGTTTTCGAGTATTGGGGTTTCCTTGACTTCTCTTTTAATGCTGGTGAACAGAATGTATTAAAAATATTTTTGCTGGAGTTGCCCTAATTTAGTGGTACATCTGTGTTCTGGTAGGACTAAGCCTTTTACTAAGCGATTACTGTCAGATTCTGAAAAGATGAACATGAAAAGTTGTCCCTTCATCTCCAAACAGTTAAAAATGAAATGGCTGAGCTTCCACTTCCAGGAGTCAAGTCTTGCCAATGAGTTAAATGATAGCAAAATCGGGCCTYAGGGATTTTAAGAGTATTGTAATTATTAGTCCAAATCCCAAGAAGTAAATTTGGAGTAAGAAATGCCAGACTGGCATCTGAATAACAAACATGAATATTTCAGAAAATCAAACACACTGTACCAAGTACTTTACATTTTATTTTGGCAACGAGATAATATTTGTTTAATATGGATCCTGAAGTCCTGATAAAAGCAAAACTTCCGTTATGATAAGAGAGCAGGATTAGTCCTGGCTTGGGTAGATGATGGCTTGCCTCCAGCAAAAACTATCATCAGCGCTGTTTCCTCACCAAGAGTTACCTTGGGGCCAATTTTGTATACAATGCCTGAGATCAGTTTGAGATCTATGTGCCACATGCACATTTGTTTATGTCTGTGTATTAGCAATTCTGTATTTTCACTTTGGCTTTTCCTTTAATAAAAATATAGAYTGTTTATAGTGCATTTTCCATATGGCTGGTTCTCTTATATTCCTAATTAGTAATATATTATTTAATTACTCACACAGTGTATGCTAGCCAAAATACAGATGTGTTAGGGTTCTCTTTGGAGTTCCCAGGCAYAAAACATTTGCAGTTATAATCTGCTGGATACTGAACACCAGTTCAGACAAGGGAATAATGCACAGCACAGCTTACTACTGTGCAACAAAAAAAATATGCCCATGGCATCAGGAGTAGTGCTGATGGGCAGGAAAAAAGGTTTAAGGATTACTGATCTGACCCTCCCTTCACCAAGGCTGCTTTGGGCATACAGCTACTTTCCAGCACCCACCAGAGAGGGCACTGACAGGCTCTTGGGACCCCTCACCTTATAATCATCTCCATGTGGAAAAGGGTCTTGTGTGGGCCACAGTAGTGCTGGTGCATGACAGACATATTTCACTCAGTTTAAAGACCCTCCCACTTTTCCCACCTGCTTTTTTATTTTTGGTATGTACCAGAGGTCRGAGAAGATTGGGACCTGATAAAGATTCGTATTAAAAAGAAGGCAGTAAGTTCCAGGTTATGCCTGTCAGGTGGAATGCTTGCAGAAATACTTGTCCCCAAAAATGCAGAAGTTGTCTGCATTTCACAGTACTTTAATCTTCTTGTTTCAGCCTCCCTCCTGCTGTTTATTCCTCTCCAGGATGTAGGGTCTGTTCCTCTCTTGCAAGCATTTCCTGATTTTAGTCTTCTGTCATACTGCAGTACCACCTTTTCACATCAGGAGCTCTGCTCTGTTGCAGGGTTTTAGTAGTTCATGGCGTTGAACAGTGCCAGATCCGGCTGCTCTGTGAATGSAGAAGGGAGGAGGAAGACGAGGAGACGTAGCACAATGCCTGGCCTTAGTGACACAGTGTCACCCAGTGCAGGTGCGCTGTATAAGGTGGTGCTCAGGGGATGCAGGTCCCTTCTGCACTTTCTGTCAGTCCTGCTGGTAAATATGTACTTGATGAGCTGTCTGTTRTTTCTAAATTTTGGCTCAAACATACCCCTCTTTTCTGGTTAATTGATAGGTTGTTGTAGATATGGACTTCTCAGGGATAGCATCAGGASTTTTGGGGGGTTTGTCATTACTCTTTTCATGTTCTTTGGCAAGATTTTTGCCAAGAAGCCTCCTTTCTTTCAGTYGAGTTGGCAGCTCTCTGTCATGTATTCCAGCTAGTAGAGCTTTCCTCATTGAGTCTTGGCTAGTTTTCTCTGTGGCAGTTGATCCTGTCTCTTCCCTTTGGAGGTGTGACTTTCCTGGTCTGCAGGGTGGATGACTTTGACATCTGTTCTTTCCAAGCAGATCTTTCTCCTCCCATCCCTTCATAATTCCTGCTGGCAAATACACCCTATCAGTATTTCCCTTTGTCCCCCATACTTTCCCAGTCCTTTATGTGAGCTTCTGACCAGGTTAGAATGAGCAGTACTCCTGCCAGTTGCTTTTGTTTGACTCTCTAAACTGATTGCCAAATACAGAGTAGACAAACAGCACAAATGAGGAAGTCAATTTGAGTTAAAGTAACATTTAGTGCTTCATAAATTCAAGTCTGTTCTCCTTGCTCTTCCTGCAGTGCTGAGCACCCTGAGAATAGGGTAGAGTGACTCTCTTTTGCAGAAAGCATTTAATATGTCCCAAAATGGAGGCCTAAGTTGTTATCAGTTACAAAGATAAAAAATGATTTTATCTTGCTAGCTTTCTTTTCGTGTTGTGGGAGGGGAGAGCATTCAGTAGAAAATACTCTGCATGGCCAGCATACCTCTGGTGATTCATGGTAACTATGCCTTGTGCCTTTCAAATGTCATTTTATGCCCTTCCTAGGGATGTCACAACTGTATGCACTTCACCAGTGACAGAACACAATGAAATATTTTTTCTTTTTGTTCTTGTTTTCTACCTTCAAGACTTAGACGATCTCCTTGAGCCCTTCCCTTTCTTTCTTTAATGCCCTTTTTATCCTATTTAGTATCTACTAGTCTTAGGTGTATGTATATGGCATTAGCTTTTTCATTTTTCATTTAGTTACAATTTCATTTTTCATTTTTCCAGTTTGCACAATAAGATGTAATCAAAAGCTTAACAGAGAAAAAAATTGATAATCTCAGAGAAGCTACACTGATTCAGTCTAACTGAGTATTTGTTTGGAGCTAGCTGGATGCAGGCTGTGGAGTGTCTTTGTGTTCTAGGGTCATCTTTAGACATTTGTCGCTTCTGAAACTCTTACCCAATAAGGATTTAGATTATCATCTTAAGAATAGTCATATAGTTATTTTGAGATATTTCAGAACAAAAGTTCTTCCTGAAATGGAATTATAGAACCCTAAGTCTTTGCTTGCCTGTCATTGTAGCCATTGGCTAACACTTACTATGTGAGAGATTAAAAGCTATTCTTTTGGCTCTAGAATCTCAGACTGAGTTGAGAATGGATTGCATTAAATCTATGCTTGATCCATTTTAAATACACACTTATTTTGGAATTCCATTGTTGCTATGGTAATGTGCAATCTGCAGACTTCAGCTAGGTTTATTCACTGCCGTTCATGTCGCAGAATGATTTGCTAATAATTACAACCCTTTTAACCTCAGCATTGTATACCTCGGTGTAATGTGGCTAGCACTCCTCTGGAATTCAAAAGGAGTAGTACAGAAAGGAGCACATTTTGTTTGTCTTTCCTATAGAAGTGCTCTAGTGATAAGCTTTGAGCAGGCTAAGGAGGAACTTCAGTTTTGTTTGCACAAAGCCCAAGCACATAGAGAAGCCAAGGATGTAACGTCCCCAGCCTCTCAGTGCAGGTCCGGGATGCTGGCCTGAGGTGGCTCTCTGACCCTCAGGCCAGTTGGTGCAGCAAGGCTTGCATCTGTGCAGTGAAACCCTCTTACACCTGAGGCAGAGTAGCCACGTCCAAGCTTCCTACTGGGAATGGTCCCTGAGCAGAGTTAATCTCTGAACCATGCCTTGGCAGTGGTAGCTGGCTTGAGCCAGCTTGGAGAGTGGTAGCTGGCTTGAGCCAAAACCATGCAGAGACTGTGTGAACTGTTTAACAATACAGACAATCACAGGACAGTGCTTAGGTCCGTGTTGTGGCTCTGTTTGGTTGGCTTGTCTGAATGTAAGTATTGTTTCTAAGAATTGTTTCTAAGAAACCTTCCCAGCATCTGTCACTCTTTGTTTTGGGAAAATGGGATCTTGGATCTGGTCAATGCAAACTTTGCCCCTGCACTGCCTGCAGACAGCATGCCTGTGCTCGTGCATGGAGCAGCATAAAAGCAATTCCTGCAGCACCTCAACTTTAGACAGAACAGCTAGTTGGGGACTAAGTAATGTCTAGGTACTGTTGCAAGCAAGACTAATTTGAACAGAACATGCTCTTAGTACAAGAGAAATATAATTTATTCATGAAAACAAGGYGAAGTTACCATCCACAGCTCATGGTTTGTGATGTTTGGTTCTTGTTGTGCTCATGTTCTGATATCTATAGGTGCTGCCAAGCTGGGTTGGCAAGCAAAGTCTTAGTATGTGTTCTGATAGTCTGGGAACCCCTGTGCAGGTGAGATTTCCTACCATTCTGGACTCAGCTGACTGGGGTCTCTTCCTCTTTTACAACATCCACAGATGGTCATCTTTGCATTGGTTCTCCGCACATAATGTGATTTCTGGTGTCCTGCTATTAGTTAATGTCATACGAGAAAACACATATGAATAGTTTTATACATGAAATACACTTGGTAAGTGCAATTTTGCTTTCTATAAATAGAGCCTAATCCCAGGCCTTGGGCAGAGGTGAAGTGGAGGAACACTATTACAGGTATGTTCATGATAGCAGCACCTTGCACCAGTACTTTGCAGCCTGATGAAATTGAAGCTAAATTTGCAAMAGTTATATTCTTTGAGATCTTACAGACTGTCCTGGATGGACTGCTTATAACTGCTTTCTGAAACCTCAACGAGTAACAAGCTGATATTTTGGGGCAATCTCATTTACATCGCTCTAGGAAGAAAGGGGGTCTTTACTGCCTGGTATATTGTATGGAGCCCAACACACTCTATGCCAAGGAATAAATTCTGAGATTATCATCCAGAGAAGGCCATGAGTTTGTAATTCTTCTGCTCTCTGAATTCTTCCCAGTTCACTGTTGAGTGATAAACATGAAAGTATTTTCACATTTTTACTGATGAAAACACTTTTTGTTCTTGTTCCCACACATAGCTGGCTAGAAGTATGCTTCTGCCTCCTTTAAATGCTCTTTTAGATAATGTACTAAATCACACATGCTGTTAGAAAAGAAAATGAAAAGCAGATTCTTCTTGTAGTCTGTTTGTACTTTTCTGTGTCAATTTGTGGGACTGAGAAAAATCTCTCAAGATGGAGAGCAAGTATGTCTTTATAATGGTTTTGCATATAGTCTGATATTTTAATTTTTGATTGATCGGTCTAATTTGCAGGCCTATATATGCAAATCMTAACCACTAAGTATTGTCTCTGGCTAACAGCCAGAAAGTCTGAATCACAATTRGTAGAAAATACAACAAAGGAAAATTTCCTGTATCAGTAAGAAGGAAATTAGATGCTTTACAGGGCATTGTCCAGTATTTCTGTGATCTTCTGTACTAAGAAAACTTTTGAGGCTAAGCAGCATCATTCCAATTAATGAGAAATTTTTGTATGTAGAAATCAATACAAAAAATAGATATTATTTATCTGAGAAGGAACACTGGTGCATTGGAAGAGTCTCRTGGCTCTCAAAAGCAACGTAAATTATATGAACCTTGAAAAATCAGCTTCAGRGTCTTTTATCAAGCTGTTGTGACTCAAGAAAGTACTTTTCATATTGTGCCTAATTGGATCTCCCATAGACTTATTTTCTGTGCAGAGGTGACCCTGAGAGTACAATTCTTGTTTTACTCTTGTACTGTAGTGACACAAATGAGAACCCGAGCAGGTATACGTACCTCTCACCGCAGCGTGCAGTACAGCACGGCTCAGGCCATATCGTCACCCAGCTAATTTATTGTGATGGTATCTGCCCACGTGGTCTCAGCTCTATSGAGTGCGTGGGCAGCTGCAGCAGGAGCTGTGAGCAGGAGGACTCAGGCCGGGAGATAGTGGGGCAAGCGCTGCAGCTGCCAAAACAGGGATCCCCCTGATCCCCCTGCCGTTGCTTGYCCCGGTGCCCGGGCCAGCCAGGCTGCGGCTCTCTAGGTGCTCCGTTAACCTGTTCCAGTAGCTATGATTCGCATGAGCCTTCTCATTTCTAATGAAGACTCCTGAAACTGTTTGATACAGAGTCATAGGATCAGTTCTTAAGCTGTACACCCAGTTTACATCTGCAGCAGAGATACTTCTAGGAACCCCGCACAGCCCCTCATTTTAGCTGTTTGGGAAGAAAGTAGCAGTCAGATCAAGTTGTAGAAATGCTATAGAAAGGCCCTGTGAAACTGCTCCTCTCTCAGCTCCTCTCGTCGGTGCTACCGCGTGGGTAAGGTGGCATTCTCGCCGACTCAGCAGGCGGGTCAGCGCGGCAGCCCCGGAGTGACGACCCGCAGGCAGGAGGGACAGGAGGAAGAGGGAGAGAGCTGTAGGGCAAAACGGCTCAACTGGAGCGTGCGGCTTTAAAACAGCACTGTGTACGGCCGCGCTTCGGCTGATGAGAGAGAGTTTATTTCAGTAACTACTCATTTCCCAGAAGGGCTTCTGGCAGCCTGGAGAGGAAGCGTTACATCTGACCACACAACCTCTCTCCTTAAGCCTGAAGATTTGTCAGTCTTTGCTGCTGTTACAGCCTCCCACTGGGGACCAGAAGTTTCTTGCTCATTAACCTCTTTATCCCACCAGTTAGGCTTTCCTGGTGGGCTTGCAATTTTCCCTGCAAAGTTCCCCCACAGAAGAAAATTTCAGTTGTCATTTTGTTACAAACAATTGCTTTTATCTGTCTACGGATACTTCCTCATGTTCACTGTATTGTACTTTATTTGAAAAGTCTCCCATGCAGTGTAATGGGCTTCTGCATGAAGCCAATGGGAAYGTGGCTATGGGCAGACAGGTGTGGTGTGCTGTGCCCGCTCAGGCCTTGAAGAATAGGCTTGTGTGTAGCATTGCACCCTCATATTGCAGTGTATTAATTATGTTGCAYTGGGGACTGAATTAAGGAGCCTTGTGCAGCAGGACTGAATTCAATCCAGCAAATGTGTTGAGCAGAAACCAAATGATCGACTTTATGTACACAGCAAAGTGAGCGGAAAAATGGAGAACAGAGAAGAATGGTGAACAAAAACGGAAGAATGAGAACCAGAGGTGCAACGTGAAGAAACGCAGAGAATGGGAGCAGAAAGGGATGGATGGAAGAGGAACTAGAGTGACCAACATGGACAAAAGGTAGTATATGAAAAAAATCAAGAGAAAATTAGCTATGATAAGGCATAGCAGATGTTGGGTTTATGCCCGTAACCTTCACAGATGCCAGTAATAACCATACAGACTCTCAGACCTCTGGATTTCAAGATACATTACTTTTTGAGTATTTTTCTTTCAATTCTGGAAAGATCTGAGAATCCTAAGTAAGAATATATATACATACCAAATAAGAAATAATCTGGTTTATATGAAAAAATACAATATTTAYCCAGGTTTAACACAAGCACTGCAAAACAGACACAGACATTGTGAAATTTAGTCCCCATAATGAGACTTCTGTTCATTTTCTTTGTAGTGGCTGCAAAATCCTTATTCATTGCATGGGTGAAAATCTAAGTGAAATGCTGACAATGAGATCAGTACATGTAGACTGAAGAGAAAGAACAATAGCTATTTTTGCAGGTAGTTTTATTTTGTAATAAAATATATGAAATAGTGCTCTATAGTACTACTGACAGCAAATTTTAAAACATTAGCAAAAAGGCTGTTTTTAATAAAGAATTTAAAAACTGCCAGAAACTCACAACATTTTCATGATGCATCACTTCTTTTAGAGACATTTTACTTAAATTGAAAGTCTTAAAAAAATTCTCCATATATTGTGTGTGAAAATTCAGCACAAAAGTTAGCTGGTTAGATGTTATTTTACTTACAGCAACTGCAGTCAGCACAACAAAAGCACAAAGCAAAGTTATATTGCTATTTTATAAGCCAAGGAATGTACTGGGGGAGATTATAATGGAAAAATTGACTCAACCTGTATTTAAGGAATAATTAGGGGCAACTCCTGTGATGGGGTGTAGTCCAAAATGCACGTGCTATTTTTATTATAGGTAGCCTCAATAATGTGAAACAATTATTCAGTATTAGGGAGAAATGAAATGTGGCTCTTGCATTTGAGATCACCTTCTGCCATCCACCTTGAGGCTGAGTCCTTTTAAGTACTTAGGGTCATATTCTCAAAAGTATTTAAGTACCCATTTGTCTTTAAAATTAATAATTTAGGTGCTTACAAGTCCCCTGTTAGTAGTCAAATTGACAAGATTCTAATGTGGAAAAAGTAATTCTTTAACTCTCATTAATGAAAGCATTCACTATATTGCTTGTTCATATGATGGTTGCATTCATCCCCCCAAATTAAAAAAGAATAAAAATATGATGCCCAGCCATCTAAAATGATTKATGTTTCCTTTAATTTATAGCAGAAGCTTATTAACACTTGATTCTATGGGAATTCTTGCCTGATACTTAAATTTCAAATTCCTGAATTATTGGGACTGTAGAAGAAGTGGGACTGGTTCAGGATTTTTTTAAGTTTGGAAGATTGGTTCTTATGCTATTTTCTAAAATTTACCTTATGCTATCCACCATTATTATTAATCTACAAGAAGAATGGATTTTGATTTAAAATAGTAAATATGGAAATTCAGTGATAATATTATAGGAGACACTTCTGTATAAATAAGGGAATAGATTATATATTTGGTAGATTTTATTCCATCTCGGATATCTGTTAATTTAATAAGGAGCAGCCCAGAGGTCTGCTCACTTTCGATACCTTCCAAAAAGGTAAAATCCTTCTGAAGAATTTCTACTTTTTTTTTTTCATCCTTTATTTCTTTATTTTAACTTTGGAAACCATACCAGCAATGGAGTTTTTTGATGGGGACCTGTTAAGTAGTAACTTTCTCAGCTCTTCATTCAAGGGGCCGGCTGCTGCTCTCGGACCTCCCCGCGGCAGCACTTTGTCGGCAGGCGAGTTTCCACGCGGGTTGCCAGAAGCCGCGGCACGGACCCCTCCGGTCTTCCGCGGGGGTAGCTGCGGGCTGCCCCAGACCCAGCTCCCTCTGTCCGCTTGTCATTAGCATCCTTTTCGGCGCCGGTGACAAAGTTATGGACCGCGGCAGTCTCAGTTCTGGGTCCGYTCCCCTCCGTGCCACCCCGCGGTAGTCCGTGGGACAGCTGTATGTAACATTAACGAAGGTTCATAATTTCATTTGAGTCTGCGAGATTTCAGAGGAGTGTCTACAGACCTTGCACCTGAATTAGCTTTGTGTCTGTTAAAGCGGAGAGGTCCACGAGGAGGGAAATAAATGAGTCGTTTTTCATCACGTGCCTGTTTTTTCACAAGATAAGGAGACTTCTGTGGGAAAAGCACTTCCCCTTCTTCCTCTCAATGGATATGAATCATGTTTTATAAAATCCCCTACATTTTGTTGGCAGTGATTATGGTGTAAATTCTGTGAATACACATATGCATAGCTTTGAACTCTGTGAAAATTGTGTTTAAATGATGACATGATCAAAGGCTTGTGGTAGTAAAGGGGCAGTTTTTTTATGGTATAATCACCAACTTATGGGACATAAACTGCCAGGGGAGAAAGAGTCACTTCTAAAACAAAACCTCCTATTTTGATCCAAAGTGCAGATTTTTTTCACCCCCTATGTGTTTGAATCAAAACACATTTTTTTTTAAAGGCAAGGACATCTCGCTCTTGCAGAATTTGCTGTCCAAAAACCTSAGCCCTGGGAGTCTCCCTGGAAGCCCGAGTGGAAGCAGCACGACCGGCGCACGGCCCCAGGTGAAGCACCCTTTGAAAGCTTGTCATTTCCTGATACTCTGTAACGCGAAATTGGGTTTTCTGCAGGGTGTCATGTGCCTCTTTTGCTCGGCTGAGTTTGCGCTCGCTTTTGAAGGCTTTTTGGAGGAAGGCAGCACGGGGAAAAAAAAGAAAAAGGCACGTTCGAGAGTGGACTGGGGCCCTCCTGGCTTTGGCACGASTTCCTCGGCAGCCTAGTGATTTTGCCTAGCAGGAGCGATTTTGGCAGGGGCGCCGGGCTCGCCCCCAGCGCCGCCCTGCGCGCACGGGGGGCTGCAGGGGGGCCCGGAGCCGCCCCTGCCGCGCAAGGTCGGGAGCGGAGCGGAGGGCGCTGCCCGCGGGGATGCGGGCGCGGCGCCCCGCGGGGCTCGCCGCGGCC
>NW_028186612.1:1680544-1739217 GCF_003343005.1 Rhea americana
AAAAAAAAAAAAAAAGAAAGAAAAAAAAAAGGAGCCTGGAGTAACTGGGGACTGTGGGGAGAGGTGGAAAAGGAGCCTTCCTTCCTCTCCAGACTCCAGATCCATTGCCCAGCACCGTGCCTGGGTTAAAGGGATGGGAAGCACTGCCATGGACACCAAGAAGAAAGATGCCTCCAGCAGCAGCAGCAGAAAAAGCTCCAGCCAGAAGAAACTCATGCTGCGAGTGCACATTCCCGTAAGTTCCTCCCGGCCCTTCCTCCGCCTCAGCAGCTGGTGTGACTTGGGTGCTGGTGCATGTTTTTCTTGACATTTAGCACAGCTAGAGGCAGGGAGGGAGGCGGGAGCCGTGTTTCCTGTGCCTGATGCTGAGGTTCGGAGTCTGGGGGAAGCTAAGCTGAGCGGTGCCGTCTGTGCAACTGGCAAGTCCGGCACCTTTAGGCTGGGTYGGAGCATAGGAGTCTGCCCTGGTCTCAGCCCCTCCTGCGCAGGGCTGCGAGCCCACGGTGCCGCGTCCCGCGTGCAGCGAGTGGCGCGGAGGAGCGAGGGTAACTCGCGCCGTGCCGCTGCTCGCCTGCCCCGGGCTGTGGGATCAGCACGGTTCATGCAGTTCACACACACACTGTCAGTGTGGTTTAGCTAAAAGTGTGTTCACCCCCAAMCAGGGACTTCAGCATCCCCAGCTTTGGCTCTGGGAACTGTCCGTGCCTTGTGGCTGAATCAGAGCATTTAATCTGACTCTTCCATGTCTCAAGACTATTTCCCATCTGAATTTCACAGGGCTCAGGAACCCAGAGCCCTCTCAGATTTTGTCACAAGCCATCTATTTATTGCCAGAAAAGCAGGAACAGTTATATTGTCGTAGTGGAGCAGACAAATGAGCCTTGCAAGCTATAAACTGACTCAGTTTTGTATATTCACGCGATAAAGACAAGAYGCAAGAAGTTGTAGCACAAAGATACAGATTAACCACAGACAAAGTTTCTATTTCCAGTGAATACTAAAAGACTGGCTTCTCTGGGTCTTCAGAGTTTACATCCCTTTCAAAACTTTGGTTATTATTTTTCTTTACTATTAACACAGGATATTCTTGTTATCCATGTAACCACTCCAATTTTTTATTTTCCATCCCAATTTGCGTTTGGCTCCAGCACTTCTGGCAAGAAATGACTTAGTCCCGACATCTTTTCTGTGCAATCTGGGTTTTTTATTTTGGTCTCTTTATATAAAAGTGGAGACAGTCCTAAGCGTGTCCCTTGCCAGGCTACAAGAGACCAAAAAGATCRTTCTGTTTCTAAGCTTTTCTTTTGTTTTAGAGAAGAATAGGAAGTGAAAGYGAATTTATTAGGTGTCTTGAGTGTGTAGAATAAAATGGAGGAGAAATACACAGCTCCTCTGTAGACTTYATTTTTCTCTGGAGTGGAATGCAAGCCCAGGAGCATATGCCAAACTCCTGCTGCATTGCTCGAGTGCATTCAAAGCTAGGAGAAATGGATCTGTGTCTGCTAATGTGGTTTTTCCCCATGCATTTGTGACTGGAGTGTTTAGGCAATAATTTTTGCCGTATTACCATATTCGCCTTAACAATAGGGTTATAAAATACCAAGAAAATAGAATGTAGTACATTAAAGGGCCACTCAGAGTATGTACCTTCTTCCTTTTCATCCTACCTGCTGCATTGGCTCTCCTATCCCTTTCCATAGTCCTCTGCCTTTGACTCAGTCAAGCCAGGAACTTCTGTGCAACTGTTTCTAACTCAGTTCAGAGAACCTGCATCTCTCCCTGCTGAAGAGCCACAGGTAGCCTGGGAGATGCTGCTGTTGCTGCATGAGTCTGCAGGCTCCATCCGATGTTTTTTGGAATACCTGCCAACACCACACAACTCTGACCACACYGGTACTAACTGCAGTTTTCCCCATTTTTATGGCTGTGAAGCTAAGGTGGAAAGCAGTGTCTAAGTAACTTGTTCAAACCTAAACATTTTTGATGAGGGAAGGCTAATGCTTTCTCCTAATCACCTCTCTAAGCCAGTAGACCATCTTTCTTCAGGAGTGTTGTTGACTCAGTTTGGTCTTGGACAGAACAGCATTAGAAATGGACTGTAATTTTTCATGTTCATTAATCTTTTGGCTTCTTTGCTGTGCAGTTTGTCACCTAGGCAATGGTAGTTATTCAGACACAAGCCTGCAAATGCCTGATACTGCACTGAAGTCAACGTGAGTTTTATTGTTCACTTAGTTGGGAGCAATTCAAGAATCAGTAATGAACTAGCACCGTCCCTCCCTCCTTTCCATCCCCAGAATATTACCTTTCTGTTTCATTCTGCATCATTCTAGCATTTCTGGAATGGACAATTGGGCCAATGGTCTTTCAAGTTTTATTCTTTGTTCTTGGTGTTTTGCTGTTATCTGGCAGTTTAAGTTTGACTGTGCTACAATAAAGAACATTTTTCTCATTCTCCTCATTTGACAGTGGAATCTGCATTTGAAAAGATCCATTTAGACTGTTTTTTTTCCCTCTTTCATAACATTTTCTTGGCTCTTGTTTTGAAGCATCATTCCTATTATTTCAGTGGTGCCTGTCAGTGTAGCTGTAGTTGTCAAGGGARCTTTCACCAGACAGTAATTTTTATTTTGTTCATCCTCTTCTTTGTTTTGCTGTGAGATCATGTTTATTGCTGAGACATGTAATTCTTGATCTTTGAAGATCATTGAGATCTTAAAGTTAGGAAGAGCAGAAGGACTAATGAGGTCTAAGTAGGAAGGGAGAGAGGAGTTAAATCTAAAAGAAAGCAGTAGAACAGAAAGGTACTGTTGTGATTCAGGCTAGCCTTAAAATACATATTTACATGTAGTAATGTAAATTACTGACTTAAACACTGACTTAAAGTAGTGACAAATATTGGGCAAGAAAAAGTGAATAATACAAAATATACAACGATTGTGGGCGTATCTGCAAAGAAAGTTTGTATGCTTTTCTTCTCTCTCATTTATTTTTATGAGCTTGCTGTGACAATGGGAACAAATTGATCAGTTTGAGAAAGCTAGTTTTGTATTGCACAKCATCTGGAGCATTTCACAGGTAAATTTTTCAAGTAAGATTAGTGAGTCATAGTACAAAAAGTCTGAAAACACTCTCCTTTCACCTTGCAGGAGCCTGTGTAAGATAGAGGTCATATCCACTTCCCTCTTTCCTGGCAGCACTTTCGGAAATCTTGAAATTAGAGAGACCCAAATTGAAATTTCTGATCGGAATATCCTTGAAATCTGCTACAGATCCGGACACAAATCTTTGCTCTCTCGATTAGACATATCTAATATAAGAGTATTAGCATTACAGATTTTTTTAAGCCATTAGAAGATAATAGAATCTACGTTTAATGCACCACTTGCTTYGAACATGTTTTAAAAACTCTCCTCTAAGAACGTGGTTGCTGAGTAGGAGCTCACGGTGGTGAGATCAGTACATTCTTTTGTCATCTCACAGAATGGCTCTGTTCTAATGGTAACATTGCTTGTAACTCTGTGTTGCTGTGAAAAAGGAGGGATTCTGCCCTGGTGTAATTCAGACAGTGCCAGTAAAGTTACTTTGTGTTTACACTAGAGAGCAGAACCTGTCTCAAGAACTTCACTGTGGCAAGTGACAAGCACCTGCTGCTCCCAGCAGGTGGGAATTGCAGAACCTTGGTGCTTCCTTGGCTTATACCCAGATATATCACAAGGTGACTTCTTAGTGCAAAAGAACAAAGGAATTTTTCACAATAAGGACAAAAATAACTGTAAGTGTCTGTAAGTGAATACAAAAACATTCYCTCTCCCAAGCCAGGGAAGTGGCTGTTGCCTCTACTACTTCTGCCCTGACAGCAGAGCCGATGCAGTAGAAGGAGGCTCTTGGAAGTCGTGATCCTTTATTACCAATATCGCACAAACATCTCTGCATGCTTTTTTTCCATTTCTTTGCTGGCTACTGTGATTTTGAACAGATTCCTCAATGTGCAAATTTATGGGTGTTTTCAGGGCTGTTGTGTCAGCATGCCAGGCTGGAACTTCAGATGGCTTAAATGTGTCTAACCCGAGAGACTACAGTGTTGTTCTGACAGCTTGTGTTGGCTTCAGCTCTGCCCCTCCATYTTGCTTTCCACACTTGCAATGTCATTAACGGCTGCATGCCTAATAAATCACTGGGAAATGATTTTGTTCTGTCACAGTTTTTACAGAGTGCTTCTTTTCTCTTGGTAATTGCCAGGTGTGCTGATGAGAATGGCACTTCAGTTTAAGGGTCACTTTAGAAAGCAACAAATGAAGAATAAGCTGGTGAATTCTTCCAAAGGAGATGAGGAAATCTGCTTCCAATGTTATCTAAGAATGAAAAATGTTTGTTTTTCTGGCAAAAAGGAGGTGGGGAGAGTGGGAGTCAAAGAGGAGTGGAGATAAATATTTCCCTAAAGTTAAATCTGCAACTATCCTCCCCCTTGCTCTCATAGGCCATACTCTGAGTTGTCCTGAGTTTATGTGGCCTTGAAGCTTATATTTGGATTCCTTCCTAAAGGGCTGATATATTAAATATCTGAAGAGGGCAAGAGGTATYTGCCCAGGAGATTTGAGATTGCACTCTGAATCTAACTGACAGAAAAAAGGGATTAATGTTTGTAGTCATAATAGCTGCCATTGTAATTAAAGGACCTATTAGACCAGTTTATGTTATGTTTTAAAACTGAAGATATTGGAAGGTACTACTTCTTTAAAACATCCAGGAGATTCTRCTCCTAAGTTGTCTCATCCAACCTTCTTTACAGCGGTGAGGGCTGTAGGCTAGCTGGAAAGAAGTTAATTTCATTGCAGGAATATGTCATGAGTGTGGAAGAAACCGCACAGAAGTGTGGATCTTTAGGGTCTTGGCCCTCAGGGTGGATGTTCACATGGTGCTTGTTGGGATTTACTGAAATAAAAGAAAATGGGAGGCTCCTAGAAGGATCAGGATTGAGGCAGAAAATTGCCTTGGAAGTYGAGAGTGAGCTAAAGAGGAATGATAATGAGTTAGCAAAATTGTAGTCCTTTGCCAAAGAAGATTCTTGGTGCTAAATGTTAAATCACCTTTAATAGTTCCCATCGTGTAAGGTTAGTCACTCCCTTTTTTAGAGAGATGGCATTGCACCAAATTGTATCTGCCTTGATGACTCTGTGATTGAAAACTCTGCTAAAATGCTGTTGTTTTTTTTTCCCTGTTTGCCTGTCCAAGGATATGAGAAAACCAGCTACATTCTTTCCTTCTCATGAATCATTTCCAGGAATAAATATTCTATGGCTAATGTGTGCCCTTACTAGCACCTGGGAGGTTCCTGTGCCTGTTCACAGACCTGCAAGGTTCAGCTCATGCCCAGTTTCACCTGGGCACCAYGTTGCATTCAAGGGTGATATGTATATTTAAAAATTACGTATTCRTATGTGTCTGAAAGCAGAATTTGACCTGCAGGCAGGATTCAAAGGTCATTTTGTTGATGATACTTGGACAGTCATGGGAGTAGGCTGTTTGCGGCTGCACTGGCTTGGCAGGACTAATGGGAGTAGAAATAGTCAAAACTTTACCATCATGGCTGTTGGTAGATGTACCACATTATGGGCCTACATGTTGAGTGAAGTACTATTTTTGAGTTTTTTGGAGAAGAGCTGAATTTGTATAAAAAGGCTTTATGTGGAATAATGAAAGAGCAGGGYTGCTTATAAGAGAAGTGGAGCATCAAGGATGACATCAGCAGTGGATAAGAGGGGTCACAGAATGTCTGGCGTAGAAATACCGGACCTAGCTCCTTTGCAGAGTAAATTACCTTAGGCTGATCATCAGGCTTCCATGATAAGGCTGCTTTCAGCACCTGATCCAGTTGCRGAGGAATGCTGTTGCAATTTTCTGTTGGTGTTTTCACAGCAGAGAAAGCGTTAAGGCCTGATGAGAAGGGAGTGTTACACAGCTCTTCAAGGACCAACAGAAAAGATAGCTTGAGRGCATCTTGAATCGAGTATGTTTTGTGTATGACTGGAAGGGAGATCTTACGTGCATGTATGTAATACACCATCAATAAATATATAATATTATTGGTGGTTTAGAGATAAAGTACTATGCCACCACAGAAATATTTCAATACTAGGCATAGGTAGAAATGGCGGTATATATGACAAATTCTGCTTCAAACTGCTGTATTTATTCTTCAGGTGGCTGCAAGAGCTTCAGTTTAGTATTTGCTTCTATAATACTGCTTCTTTTAAATTACTTGCATCTTATTACCTACGAAACCTTTAAAGCATGAAAGTTATTATTTATGAAGCAGAGAACCAGAACATGATGTAGTACTTTAGTCTTTTGTGTTAAGCTTTGACATGGAATATTTAGAGCATGGTGTATAAGGTTACATTTTTGTGTAATTTAGCATGACAGTAAACTACGTTACGTGAGGGTGACTTAGCGGGATGCATAACAAATCCATTGCAGTGTGTGTTTCATGGTTGTCATTTGTATCACACACCATGGCTGTTCAGACCTCATCGTCATTATTACAAAGGATACCAGGGATCTTGTGTTCAAAAACCAGAACCTATGTCATAAGCTGAAGACTTAATCAGTTTTTGTAGTTAGGGTGATGGAGCTATACCCCATTTTAAGCTGCTGGAGAATATGTATTCATAGGTCTGAAGTGTTATTAGGAGGAAGTGTGTGCATTATAAACATTATCTGCCATATAATGAAACCATCATGAACCAAATGAAATCATCATTTATTCACTACAGACRTTGGACAGTTTGGGCAGTCTGCTTTTTAAGTTGGTAATGCTATYGAAACAATGTCCATAAGAAAATGCAGCCCTGCTTCTGCAAACAGAGGAAAGGAAAGCTACCTCAATATTTAGACTGCTGGCTTACAGCACTACAAAACACAAGATTTTCTTGCTCCCTTGTAGACTTTTCTAGTGGTCTTTGATGGATCATTTCAGTTCAGATCTGGTTTTTAGAAGCTATATGCCTATTAATTCCATTAGAAAAGATTGGAGAGATATTTTCCATGGAGTTAAAACAATCAATAGGTGCTAAGCTGGATTAGGGGTAAAATTGGAATCTAAGTATGAAGAAACATTGTAGTGAAGACAAGCCCTTAGTAGGAAAGGTATAGTTGGAAGAATGTGATGGACTAWACAGGTGCCATTAATATTGTCAATAATCTGCCTAGTGAAAGAAATGGATCGTTACCTGCATGCCACTTATTTTGAATGGACTTTATATGGAAAACAGAAAAACTTCTGAAATTATGCATAGAATCCTAATGTGGATCACATTGACTGTAGTTTTGCTACCTAGCCATAATCCTTGACGAATTTCCACAGATTCAGAACTGYTATATGCCTCTAAATAGGCATGCAACAGTTATAAATAGGTATATTTAATAATTTGCAAAGTCTTTGTTGCCCTGCTTTTCGTGACGTTGTCTCTAACAATGTAACTACCAACAAATATTTTTACAGAATTGTGGAATRGTTTAAGTTGGAAAGGACCTCTGGAGATCATCCAGTCTAACCACCCAGCTTAAAGCAGGATCAGCTAGAGCAGGTTGCTCAGGACCTTGCCCTGTCAGGTTTGATTATCTCCAAGGATGAAGACCCAACAGTTTCATGACTCTGGAAGATTGTATTTAGGCAAGTGAAGGATTATTAGGATTAAATAATGTTCAGCCACTAAATGAGCACACTGAATTTAGCAGCAGATTTGGTTGTAACTTGTCCCAAAGCTTATCGCTCCCATTTGGGGAGTGAAATTGGATTCGTCTGTTGGTTGTAGAGACTTCTGTGAAAAGTATTCTCTGAAATGAGAGTTGAAATGGCAGGTACAATGATGCCTACAAGGCTTGTGGAAGAAGGGAAGAGTAGAGAAGACACTAAAAGMGATGCTTAGTTACGGTGTCATCAAAATAGGTGTGGGAGCTTGCCAGCTTCTCAGTGGAACATTGCATCTYCTGGAATGTGGTTTCATCATGTGTTACCATTCCTTTTGCATAAATTAATTACAGTGGGATTTGCTGTTACAGAGTATTAATCGAGACTCCTGTGTTGGAAGTATGATCTAAATTAAATGGCATGAGGAAAGGCAATTCAAGGATAAAAGCACTAAATCATCACCTGCATATTTACTGTATAGCCTGAGGCAGGACAGAGAGTCCTTGATATAAGCTTTGCATTGATGAATGGCTGAGGTTTCATTTGCACAAAAAATATTCCACACATAMAGTGCAAAATAATATTAATAATTTTGGTTTCACCTTTCCATTGTTTTAACATAGTTACTACTTCTAATATGTCTGTAGGCTACACTGCAGCATCTTACGGGACTTCTTTTCATCCATGATTGAATGCTGTTGTGCTAGAGATGCCTGTGTATGCATAAGGTACATATACCGGTACAGACAAACTCTGAAGAATTTAAAGCCTTGATAGATGTTGTAGACCAAAGGCATATGAGAGGAAATGATATTGTCCTTGCTGCACTGACATTCGTATGGATGGCTGAGATTCAAGCAACTTGTCCTGTGTTGTACATGAGTATGGAGGTGGGATTCGCAAAGTCTTGAGGCCCAATTCACTTCCTCAGTAAGCCCATCCTTATCTATATTGAATTTTTCATATAAGGACCGACGTACTAGCTAAGTCATGCTAAGTCAGCAGTGATGGAAAGCTCCCCCCCCCCTTGTGCATGTGAGGTGAAAGAATTCTGGTTTGATGTCTACAGACAATGGTGCTGTGTCCTAAAATAACACTGTTAGGACTCTTTCAGCAGTCTGATCAGGAAGACCAGGGATTCAGAAGATAAATTAGAGGAGACTACATTAACCTGCAGCATCAAAAGTGATACTTAAATGAGTGTGTCTAATTATCACACCCTCTATGTGGTTCATATGGTTATCTGAAAGCTGTGAAATGGGAGTCTTTTCTTTTCCCCTAGAACCTCTGGTGGCACATCGGATGCACAGTTCTTGAAACAAAGGGATCTACAACCATTTAGTGTGCAATCATCTATAAACTCAAACAGTTGGTGTTTGGGGTATCCTAACCAGCAGTCTACCAGGCACATTCAACCAGTAGCACTCTCCAAAGAGCTCACAGGCTTCCTGCACTCCGTGGACTTGTCCTTTTAGTTGCCACAGCTGAGCATTCCCCAGTTCTGCAGTCAGTGAATGCAGGAGACAGAATACCAGCGTGGTCTTAACACTAGTCTTCTTGGATAGTCGTTRCATTAATTCTAGATCAGCTCTACCTTTTTATCGGGAAATGGAGAGTTTCTGCCATGTGACACTTTGAACCAACATTATTCATAAACATCAGATTTATGGGTGAGGATTAGCTATATGTTTTTCTTATTTTTTTTAATATTTTTGAGAATGACTATGCAGCTCCAGGCTATGCAGAGCTTATAATTTGTATTTTTTGCAGAGCTTATATATTATATTTTTTTCTATATTGTGTATTTAAAGAGTTCTGGCTCCTTTAACAGGGTCCGACCTGTGCAGACATCATCAATTTGCATGCAAAAAAATGCTATTAAATGAGCTCTTCTGATTTTCAGCTACAAAATACTGAAGGC
Source organism: Rhea americana (assembly GCF_003343005.1). NCBI lineage: Eukaryota > Metazoa > Chordata > Aves > Rheiformes > Rheidae > Rhea > Rhea americana. Next base: position 1,690,159 of record NW_028186612.1, read on the forward strand.
AGTAAAAGAGGAAATGCCCTACTTAACCATGTGGGCTGGTCTCCATTAGTAAGACTAAAATTGTTTGCAGTGTTGAGCAAATCATGTTGCCTTGCAGTGCCTTCTTAGCAAGCAAAGGTGTTTTATTTTCACAGCGCATGTTTTCAGATAAAAGATCTCAACAAATGAGTAATGACTTGTAACTCATTCACTTTTGATGTCTGTCTCTATAATCTGAGATGCAAAAAAAAAAAAAGAACAACAGATGACAAGGTAGTTAAGTTTACTTGAAGTGTCATTCACAAGATTAATCCTACAGATAAAAAATGGATGCTAAGAAACATCGTAGTTCGGATAGATGAGGCTTGCAAAATAACTTGGGCATATTAGGTGCCGTTGCCTTCGGAGATCCTACTAGCCCATCTGCATCAAGAGGTCCTCAAGCACATTTGAAATTCTGGCTTTGTCTTTCAAACCTTCAAGATGCTGACCTTTCTCCTCTGCTTTTATGCCTAGTTACAAAACAAAAGCAGATTTTCCTGCTTTTTCCGCTCCTAATAGGTTTTCAGCTTTAAACAGGGAATAAAACATTCCCTTGCACCTGATAGCTATAATGAAGCAAACAAAAATCTCTGAAGTCATAAGCCTGTTTTTACTGAATAGAAATTGATAGTAATACTGGGATGCAATTTGGGAAGAGGTAAGTGGCAGGTGTTCTCTCATYGATAAGACTGAAACCGATACTTAATGCAGTGCAATCCAGTGTGACCTATAATGAAGTCTATATATATCCTTATGTTTGACAGTTGCGTGACCAGTTACTACGTATGATTAGACCTTCAAAGAGTAATTCTTCTTCTACCCACTTCAGCTTTTCAATGTAACTTTATAAAAAGCTTCACTCACTAAAACATAAGAGGATTTTTTATTTACATGTTTTTAATTTTATATATATATATTTTAAGTCATTTTATATAACTTTTCAGGTGTGTTATGAACTACTGCAGGCACTTAATGTGTTCAGACACTGTAGGTAGTAATTTCAAATGTAGTTTTGAAATATGGATGTTTTAAAAGAAATATATTTCACTGCCATAATCTGCATATACTTTTTCACATGCTATTCATGGAACAGAAGTATTTGGGTACAAATGTATTTGGAATTACCTGCATTTTTGCAAATCAGTGTCGATATTGCTTTGTGGGCTACCTCTTGTCTGGGTCACTGAAAGAGGAGAGGGGAGGACTCGATTCTCTCCAAGTTGTCAGAAGCTGATCTGGTGACCAATTTAGGTTTTGAAATTTTTACATACATATCTTTTGTAAAACTGCTCATAGTCTTGACTGTATTTGTGTTAAAGYAACAGAGGAAGGGACACACCAGTAAATACTGAAGACTGTTGATRTCAATGGCAGTGACCATGTATTCAGTTTAGCTGATGAGAGTTGGAACACAGGCAGAGTATTTGGGGACACATCTGAGGGTTTACCTTTTCTTAGAAGAATGGTCATTTCCCTGGACTTCAGCAACAAAATGAGAGAAAATATTAAGCATACACTCTAAGGAATCATCCATTTTGGACAGAGAAGGGACTAGTTATTTCCAGTTTATTTCTAGAGAACAGTAGGCTACCTCTGCTTGTATTTTATGGTCTTCAAYGATTTGTGCACTTGACTAGGTTAATTTAAAAAGCATGTAAGGACTCAAGTGCAGAGGCTCTCTGTGTGTGTGTGAAAGGAAGCTGTCTCATGTAAAAACTGTTTACAATAAACTGAACGCGTTCAGTATGTAGGTACAAGCTGGCAAAATGCTCGTGTTGCAGAGGAATGAACTGGGATGGAATACAAGTATTTAACAATTTGAGAAAAAGATTATGGATATGTTTTTGCCTGATGTTAAAACATCCRGATTTAGTTTCTATCTGTACTAAGATTAATTTCAGTTTCAGATCTTGTGTTTTAATGTCACAAAACAGAACAACTAGCTGACTTTTGTCGACCTTTATGCTCCTTTTATATATTTATTTTTTATTTACAAGACCTAACAATCTAAAATCCAGTCACCTGGGTCAATGTCCTAAGAGATTAAGGCTCAATAATTTGAGTCYTGCTGTCCAAGACTGATGTAATGTGGACTAACTTTCTTCTTTCTTCTGCMTGCTTCCCTGTGTGCAACTGCTGCTGTAGAAGGCCCCCAAGCCGTGTCATGTCGGATAACGCATGGTCTTCGGAGCTCACCGGGGGAGAGCAAAGCCTGGGAACAGTGCGGACAGGCTCAGCCAGCCACTTCCACTAATTGTTGAAGTGGACCATGGAATACGAAAGAAGGAGGGAGGGGGGAATGGAGACGTGTCTTGGTGTGGAAACGACTGTGTGAAAACAGATACGAACTTGCTCGTTGGGAGTGCACGTGTTGCACAGGAGAACTCCCACMACAGGAATCCCCTGCTTTAGGGTGCCCTTGCCAGGTAGTTTTAGAAGGTTTCTGTTTATTTAATTACCAAGTGAGACTTTCTTCRTTATTTGGAGATGTGAGCTGTAGCAGCAATTTACTGCTGAGCTAGCTTGAAATCATCGKTTCATTTTTGGTTCTAGGTATCTAGTACTGCCTAAATAGTAGGAATGGAAATTTAGAAGAATTAACTATTAATTTAACTTCCTAGTCACATTTTAAAATACATCCTGCTGAAGCGGAGTTAAATGTCTAAGTGAATCTCRTTCACACTGAGTCCTCTAACTCAAACCACGCTCAAGTGCTTTGCAGATGAATTACATACAACAAATAAAATGGAACAAAATGACATATTTTAGGAGTTTTATTCATAATGAAAAGCAGAATTTCCTCTCAAGGCTTGTTGCACTCAAATATCTAAACTGTATTTTGCTTAAACTCTGAAAAAGATCAGGTAAAGACAGTGACAGAGGGTTGATCACTTGGTAGGATGAGCCCCCAAATGGAATAATTTTCCAATGTGATGGGTGCTACAAGAAACTATGAACAACTGAAAATGAAGTTAGTAAGGTTCATAAAATAAAATTAGTGAGTTTCCAGTTTATTACACAGTGGAACTTTGCACAAGGGAAGTTGCCAGCCCTTGCTGTAATTCATTGTTGCCTGGAGATGGAAAACTCTTTGCATCAGGGAAGCGGAAGACATGAATGATTTGTAGGGCACTTGCATGTCCAGCTATGCCTGAAAGATCATTGTATTCATACTGAAAAATAGCAATTTCTGCAGTGGAAATGCAACAGCTGCAATTAGTAATCAGCACAATGCAACACAATTGGTAAAAGTCCAAATACTTACTTTATCCATTTACTAAATGAATCTCAAATGTCTAACTGAACCAAAAATTGCTCCTTTATGGAGGCTAAGAGAAAAGGGAATATCCAGCAGAAGCACCAATTTGTTGATTGTGTAATGGACTTATCWTTAGTAACTAAATTATACTGATGCAATTTCTTTTTCTCCAGGACAGATATGTGTGCCTACCAGAGCTGATTGATGTTTAAAAGCAGTCTGAATAAGCCACAATGTATTTCAAATGGAGACTGATAACAGAGTTAAGAATGATGGAAAACTTTTTAGAAGTGGAAAAATAATTGCTAATAGCATTGCAGAAAAATGAGAATGCTGAAAGAGAGCATGGCTTATCCAATGAGTTAGATTTATCCTTTTTTAGTTAAAATTATGTAAATAAAGTGCAGTGAAAGTTTTCATGATGACAGCCCTAAAGACTTATTATGGCTCAGAGCAYGAATCAAGTTCATATAAGCTTCCTCACAATAGTTTGTTTTGGCCCTTCAATTTTGACAGMAGGATTGGCCTTCAAGCAATTAAACCAAAGATACTTATTGCTGTAGGATGGAAATCCATCTTCCTGGCACTGACTTGGGAACTTCATTTCACACCAACCTCCAAAACATTTTTGCTGACTAAGGGTGATTTTGAAGCTGTTGCTAAAAGACACTAGGTTCTCAGTATTCTTGTCAATCTCTTCCAGTTTTCACATCAGATTTCTCTTTATTGTGTATTCCTTTTTTTGTAATSCACTGATTTGCAAAGCCACTGTATCTTCCATGCAAAGAATATTCCCTTGAGAGACTTTAGCTGCCCAAGGTTGGGATACCTGATGCTAATGGGAGCTGTGGCACTCCTGCTATTTCAAGGTGGATACCCAAAATTAGCATTTTAGGGGATTTAACAAATGTTTTCTGGCCTGGTGACCTGTCCAGTGCTGAAGAGAGAGTGAATGAACCCTCTGGAAAAGGATTTCTAACTGTTTGAGTTGCTCAACTCTAGATATGCGGGGCCTGACTCTGGTGTTACGTGCCTCAACARGAGTATTTTCCCAGGAATCACTAAAGTTGTGATCACAGGGAGGCAGTATCTCTGCACAAAACAAAAATGTTAAGGTTTCCATTTGGCTCTCTTGCAAGTTAGAGGGATGGGAGAAGAAAACACCTAAAGCTTGTGACTGCTTCCAGCAGCCAGTCTAAAYAAGTGTATAAATAAGCACGGATAAATACCTCATTAGTAAAAACATCCAAAATAACCAAAATATCTTTTTTTAATGTATCGTTTTTGACAAACATCTAAGTTTCTTCTAAGTATTCTACTCAGAGTTTTTTCTCCCAGCAGATAACCTTTCTAGCACTTACCACAATTCTGAGTTCTTTTTTTAATGCCGCTATGCAAAATGGACGTTGCAAGAGATCTGTGATGGAGATGGCCGAGTGAAACCTGGGTAGGGCAGTGATATAAGGATAATGCTATGATTCATTCTCTGTGCTATTCTGATTATGTTATGGCTGTAATTCTGTAGCTGTGGTTTCTTCCAGTGGTCTAAATGGGGAGGCAGGTAAGAGGTTGAACTCAGTGTGAGCCAGAAACCTAAAATATCTTTGTATTGGCAGAGCGCCCAGACCCGAATAAATACATCAAGCCTTTCTCTTTCACATCCATGTTGTAGAGGCGAAATGCGAGAAAGCCAGACAGAATTATGACAGACCATATTTTGTTTAAATGGAGGCCTGGTAACTGTAAAGATCCAGGGCCGTTTATAAGGCTAAATCCTGTACTTTATATGGATTTAGAACAGTCATTTAAACTAAGTATTTCTCAGTACACAGGCTGAGAATTTGTAAATTCAAACAATTTGCATAATTGATGTTTTTATATGTGCAGTATAGATACTTGTTATATTGGCATAATCACAGTGCTTTAGTTTACATTGTTTTCTTTCCTGAACATCATGTAGGAATTTAACATGACCTTTTTGATAGGAAAAACTTCTCTCTGTCTCAGTKTGTCCTTAATGCCTGTTCTAAGTAAAGCTTGAATTTTCTGAGACGTTTCCAGAAACGGTTTTTCTAAGAAAACCTTGCATTTCCAACTGGTAATTAATTAAAAACTGGCCTTGAAAACTCCATATTTTCCTTTATAGGATTTTCTGTGATTCAGGCCTTTTACTACTGCTRTTCATGAGTCTGACTGTTGCTGCATAGAACTGTTCAGAAAAATGTCTGTGATACCAATGGAGAGATGGGACTTACTCCAGAGAGTTACAGCTGGAGATCTCTGTCTGGCACATTTGGGCTACTGAGGAAGTTACAACCTTGGGCTGGAAATGTAATGGCATGTTCTGGTGATAACTTTAACTTTTTCTTGCTCTAGACTTGTTATTGTGGGAAAAATTGTGTGTAAAGCAACTGCAACTGGTGCAACGTATTTGTATATTCTATATATAATGGCAAAGTAGAGAAGCATGAATGTGCATCTTGGTTAAGTCGTTCCAAGTACATGTATTCATTAAGCTGACCATAGAAATTCAGTCAAACATAAACTCAGCTATTCCTGGTAATTCATCAACAGATTCATCTGAAACTTTGTCCAAAGTGCTAGTTTCTGAATCAGGTCATGAATATCTCATTTCCTCAACAGTCCTCAAAAGTATACAGTCCGCTTAGTGATTAAAACCAARTCTAACCAGACTCTCAGCAACAACGCAAACTCCCAGTCACAAATTTTCTTCGTCTCAGACCCAGCTGTGCTTCTACTTCCATATGTCAGGACTACAGAGAAAAAGAATATCCTTGTAATATGAAACATGGCACCCGGATAAACTTTGGTATAGATCTTGKAGAGAGCATAAAACCCAAACAGAGCACTCGCTCCACTGACCCTTCTGGCGGTTAGTCCCCCCTGGCTGGGTACAGAGTACRCGGAGTAAACTCTGGAACTGATACGCACCGTTCTGTGCGAAAAGCTCYGAAGTGTTTTAGAAATTGTATTTTTCCATATGTGCCTGAAATGTGGATAGCTCTTGGACAGAAAATAGATGTGTCACTGGCATTCAGCAGAGCTGTGCAAACTGAGGCAGTAATCCAGGAAAGATGTTTCATCTGGCTCATCCAAAAGGGGGCTTTGCTTTCATCACCTAAAAAATGCAAAGCGTTGAACAGCATTTGCAGTCAAAATTTGTTGTCTGTAAAGGCAAGTGTCATGAGGTTTTAAATGGACACTAGGAGCAGGATCTTGGGCTTCCTTCTCTGTTTCTAAAGAAAAGCATAGGTTTGGTCATTCCCACTGTAGCCGCTGTGAGTGCCAGGACTGTCTTTTGAATTAATGGTCCTGGTCTGGAGAGTAGTGTCATTCCTAGTGAACCATCAGTAGTATTGATGCCTTAATTACTTTGAAACTTAAATGTAAAAAAGCCACCAATAATCTGACTGTCGATTCTCAGGTACATACAAAGTCCCGATATTCTTGTTATCCATATGCTATTCAGTTTATCTTCTGTAGATCATAGCTCTTGTCAGACGAGTGTACCCTCTAATATCAACCTCCTGTGCACTGTGGTTTTCACTTTTACTACTGAAAAAACATAGAGAGAGCTGCTTTATTTGAACTTGCCAAAGACCTAGGTCTTGGACAGTATCCAAGTTGTTATTGATGAGTTATTTGATCCAAGTATTTGTTTTAAAACTCCTCTGAAAAGAAAGCCTAGAAAGAGAGCCAATATAACTTAATAACACTAACGCACTGCAAACARCAACAGTAATGCACCGCACTTTATCTCTTTGTTTCTTCAAATTTCAAAATACTTTGCAGAAATGAGTGAGTTAACCCCCATACTGCTCTGGAAGTATCATTATTTCTGATCTAAGGCTTGGAAAGCAAAAGTGTAAAAAGTAGTTTGCCTAAGTGTACAGGAAGATAGAAAATAGGGCTCAAAGGCTCCATAGTTGTGTATGTTAGCTAAAGAAACGTCATGGCTAAAGCCAGATTGCTCCAGGTAATTCAGCAGCGGCAGATGACTTGGCCCACACGGGAGCTGGTTCTCCGTTGACTCTGTGCGGAGCTCTTCATTTATAAGATCAGCTGTCGTGACACTGCCTTCGGCCTCAGGAGTTTACCTATGAACTGAGCTGTTAGCAGACTTGCTTACTATTTACTAGTGAATGTAGTAAGTAGATTTTCTGCCTTCAGTTGCGTACAGTGTCGGTCTGACGTGGCTGAGGCAGCCTCAGATAGCGCCGTGAGCCTGTGGCTCCCCCCAAAGTGACCGTTCTCTGTCCTTCGTTGCAGTTACGGCTGGTGGAAGGAAGCCAGCGTTAAATTAGGGGTGGGAAAGTGTAGCCTTGCCTTGAAGSGCGTACAGCTGCTCTTCGGTTACTCAGGTTGAGCGCAGGGGGAAGCAGTGTTTTGGCGTGCTCTTGGCTCCGTAAAAGCACCGCCGCGAGCGCAACGGAAGCGACTCCCACTATTTTAAAAGGCAGGTCAGCAGCCTCCCGGAGCTGCAGCGGCGGCCGCCTCTGGAGGGCTGGCTGCTCTCTAAGCCCGGGGGAGAGCTGAGGAAGAGCGCCTGGCGGGAAGCGCGCCCTCGCCGTGGGAACTGCCGCCTGGACCCGCGGGCACCGTGGCCGACCAGCTCATCRGAGCGGTCGGCCCATAACTGTCTGCTTTTTATGGATACGGTAAAAGTAGTCTTCTAGGTGGCTGAGGCAAAGCCAAGGGAAGAAGGGACTCTGTTGGTGGCTTGTTCTCAAATGCCCCACATTGAGAACGAATGATGCTGGTATGTTCCCTTCCCCCTCATTTTCAGGAAGCTTTTTTTTTTCTTTTCCTTCTGTGTCCTGTTTTATTTGTAATTTCATTTTTAAAGCTTTTCCTTCCTGTTTTTGTGCTTCTCTTAAGTATATTTCACACAAAAGAAAAATTCTTTCAGATCTGTAGAAATAGCATTTACTTGCTTGCTTATTTGGTTTTCTAAGCTATTTAGTAGGTTGTAGAGACCGTTTCTGGCTGTCGAAGAGTTTAGGTAGCTAGGATCATCTTGATTCCACTTTGGAGTTACTATATGACTCTTCRTCAAATCTTGGGCCATTTCAGACTCTTGTTTAAACAGATGATATATTTTTTAATGGAAATAGCCCGTGTTTGTGACATACATGTATATGGGTGTGCCTGCATACACACACATTTCTGTGCATGTTTGTGCATATAATCCACGCAGCAAATTTGATGTGAGGGTTTTGAGGACAGCAAGCATAGCATTATGGAGCAGGGTCTTCTTATGACAGATTGAGTGGTTCTGATGTAGGTTTAGCCAAAGAATATGGTTGGCGTAATCTGAACCCTGAATGGGTTGCTCTCTGCGACTCATAAACACGTGTTGCTTACTAGTCTCTTTCCAAATTTGGAGAACTTTCTGAATCATCCTGTATTTTTATGTTGATACTCACATTATACAGAGAATGACCTATTTCCAGATGTCTACAGCCCTTCTAAAATCCCATTTGTTAGACATCTGGACTATTTGTGTTCTACAGGTCTGACAGCATCTTGTAGCTCTCCAATAGGAGCAAAACTTTTGTGGCCTACAAAAACTGCTAGAAACAATTTTACTAATTATTATTAAACAATAAAGAGCCTTCTTTTAATCTGTCATTTATTTCCATTTCCTGCTGTTGTGGGAAAATCTTGTAGGCAGCCCTCTCCTATACTCCTTGTAATAAATTTCATCAGTCTGAAGAGCAGTTGTTTCTTGTCCCTATTGCTCTTGTTAGAATGTTATTCCAGAATTTCACTCTTTTCTCTCCCTAATTTCCAGTCTAAATCTATTCCCAATCAGTTTGTTTCCATTTTATAATKGCACCTAAGAAATGTCCTTTGTCTTGTTCAACTTATCCATCAATAACCTGGATGATTTACTTTTCTTCTCCCTCTTTGGTGCTTATGTATCTTATGTGACTTTAGAGMGAAATCACATACACTCTCAGCTGTCAACTGTGAAGTGAAACAAGCCAAACTCTTTTAGTCAGGTCCCATAAGAGACTCTCTAGTACTCTGATCATCAAAATACTCTTTCTGCTCCCAGTTGAATTAACCTTTCCTGAGCACAGATGACCAGAGCTGTACACATTGTTCCAGATGAGTTTTCACAATGCCAATATATTCTATTAAAGGTTTTTATCTGCTCTGGGAGCTTCCTGATGCATTCTGTAATCACATGTGATTTATCCATAGCTGCATTACAATGATAGCTCCTAGTTAACTTGAAGATGACTGCTACACTTAGGTTTGTCTGTATCCGGCTGTTGAATGCTGAGGTTTTAGGGGAAATTAAAGTCCATGAATTTAGGGATTAAACTAAATTTATTGAATTAAATTGATTAAATTAAGTTTCATTTCTGTTCTTCCACTGACTGATGTTATCCAGTCCTTCCTGTGAGGTATTCTGGTGCTTCTGTAAGTGAATGAGCCCCGCAGCTTGGTATTATCACCAAGGTGTCTGCTTCAGGTTGAAACAGTTTGAGAGAAACTTTTTCCTAAGGGAATAAGGCTATTTCCAAAAGAATGGAGAAAAATACATTGTTCACCTGTGTTTGGTAATCTGTTTCATCAAGGAGCTTGTTGCTTCTCTAGTTTGCACTGGGAATTTGAAATTCATGTTTGTCCTCCCTGCTGCCCAGGGTGCTGGCAGAGAGGCAGTCTCCTTACTCTCACCTCTGATAGCTGGCTCTGGAGCGGCCAAAGCTGGCAAAGAGAGGTGCAGCAGAGGGATGTACATGGCATGGCAAAGGGTTTGCCATGTAGAAACTATTCTGGAAGACTTTACTAAGAAGTCTGTCTTGCAACTCTTGCATACCTGTCGTTAGGCCAGAGCTAAGCAGAGCCTCACGGAGATGCCAAAAGAAAGATCTGTCCTATCCAGTGACTTCAAGGTCTTACTGGCGGTGACAGATCTTTTTGATTCAACACTGTGTATATATTTTTTAATTGGACAAATCATTTATTTTTCTAACCTCTCCCTTTTATAATCCARATTTTATCTAAGGCGTAGCTTGAAAAAATGTATGTCTGGGAAGAACATCCTTCAAAATTTGTTCCCTAAGATAGGGTTAGTAACTGTGAAGTATTTGTGTAGCCGTTGCTATAGGTTGTATGCACTATGCACCTCTTGTTACAGCAATACAAATGAAGATGGATCAATTTAGAGCAGGAAAACAAATTATGTAACTAAATTGTTAAAAATATGACAGAATGAAACACTTTGTAAGGGCTGCATTTGTCATCCTTGCAGCAGTAATAGCTATCTAGAGGTTTAAATTTACAGTAGTGAGAGTGATTAGGGGAAGCAGATGAAGTGGATATTTGATAGTTTAGCTAAGACAACATGACCCTTGGAGCTAAGCCTGCTTAGACTTCGAGGTTGGTCTCCCCCTGTTTAGGATGATCTGCTTTTCATATTTATACTTGTTTTGACAGGGTATATAGGTCTTGAGAGGAACTGAGCTCATTTGAAGTAGAAGTTGCTCAGATTCTGCTTCAAGACCTTTGTCAGCTGGCTTGAGATTCTGATAATGCTTGGAATAATTTTTAAAGCTTTTTTTTYCCCCCTTTTTCTTTCTGCTACACTTTGTAGACTTTTCTTATTCCTTGCTTTCCTTTCTTATCTCCATATTTTTATTTTTGCTSTTTGTTTTCCCTGGTCTGTTTGAACAGTCTGAGCTGTACTGTGTGTGTATGTAATTTTCAGTGGTGATATTCAAGGGAAATAAAAGGTTAATATAAGATCTGAGCAAATGATGATCTGTTTCCAACAGTGCTACCAGCTGAACACACTTTCAGCTGCATTGTGTGCTGAAAGCTGATGACTTACAATTGGCTGAAGCTGAGTGGGGCTGGAGCATCTGTTGTGTACCAAAATGGCAGAAACTTGCAGAAACAATTCTTTTTGTTGAAACTGAAAAAGAATGTCATTTTTTCCCTCTTCCTATGTAAGTAGGTGCTCTGAAGATTTTCTTGTGCTGTTAGATGCCTGCTGAGAAAGTAGCAAGATTTGAAGAATTCAGGAACAAAGCTGTTTGCATGTATCTGTAAACTAATGTATTGACATATTKAAGCAATCCTTTTAGTAATGTTTGGGCTTTTGTAAGGATTGTTTTCCCCTGTGGATCTAGTGCTTTTGGAAAAGGTGCTGGATTAACAGCCCTGTAGACTAAGGTTGTCCATTTTCTGGACCGCATGTACTGCCCAGTCTATGGCTAGTGTTGCCTTTGGCCCCCAGGCCAACCTAGACCCCCTTGAGAGGATGGTGGGTGTCCATTTTGATGTCTGTTCAGCCCACAGCCATTCTGTGGAGCTGTGAGCTTGTATGCTTTGCTGCAAGCTGTGATCGTTGTATGTTGCAGACTGGGGTCCATTTGAAGTTTAACGGAGTACAAATTCATCTCATAGTTGTTAAGCTGATCTATGTGGGCATTCTCTGGGAGGGCTGCATGGCATTTGTCACATCAGGAGAACTCTTTGTGTCTCTGGGGCCAGTGATTCTCAAGAGAAACCAGCCTTAGCTCTCTTGACTATGTTCCTAACAGCCCCTTTTTACTGCTACRTTGCCTCTATGACCAATACAGTTCTCCTGGAGAGCATTTTCTTCTGGGCAAAGATATTTTTATGCTATTACCTGGACCCTTTTCATYTCTGCTGGCAACATGACTGCTGCTTCCCCTGGGGCTGCAGCATGCGCCCTGAAATGCGTCAGTGTGCACTCAACATCGCCAGTAATGCTGAGCATTTTGTTGTTTCCRTAATCCGTGCTGACTCCATCATGTCTGGGTATTACCAGAGAAGTACTCACCTCTTTAGCAATTGCGTACGGTCCACCAGCTCCTCGTTCTTGCCTGCGTCATCACATGAAGTGGCGTTAGAGCTGGCCGGACCTTACCTCCAGAGAGAGGAAGAAACAAAGGAGAAGGAAAGCGTAAGTGACTTATCAGCAAGAAAGAGGATTAGTTTTCTCGCAGACTAAGCTGCTAATGCCGAATGACATAAAGAAAGAGATAGGGGAGCCACTAAGTCTCTGAGGAGGGCAGTAGAGACAAAGTATGCTCTCCAAGGAGGATGCAAAAGACAAAACAAAAACAATGTAGTTATAGAAAGAAAAAGAATAAGCCTCTCCAAGAGGAGGCTTAGCAGAGAAAATAGGCAGCAGACAGCAAAACCATGCTATCTACATCCAGGAACCCAGGCCAGCAAAGGATGAAGATCATCTTCCAAGTAACAGAGATAAGATCCGTAAGCAACAGAAGAGAAATTTAACATGAAGGAATCCTCAGGGTAGGGGCCCAATTTTCCCTACATTCCTTCAAAAAAAAATTTTTTTATAGCAGCACTGCTTAAAAAAGTTACTGCACTAAGTTGRTCCAGAATGAATTCTCTTGTATTCTATTGATTGGTACCAAATAATTTCGCAAGGCCAAAGGTGGAAAATGTCCTTTACTGATACCACTTCTATTTGCTGAAACAGGAAGAAATATATGAAATACCAAMCAAAGAAATCCAAGAAAAAGTGTCTTCCCGAAATAAAAGTACTGAAAGATTGATACATTAAGTAGCTGTGAAACCTAAATCATCTTCATAAAACACTGAAAAAAATTGTAGTGTAGTAGGATTCAGTGAAYAGACTGAAACAGAGGTGACAGAAAATCTGACCATTGCTGACTGGTATCCATAAGTAGTATCCAAAGATTATCTATGGAAAAAGAACCTCCAGGTTAAAAAAAAAAAGTGTTGAGATACCTTACTGTTCCTGAAAAATCTGCAAACTTTGTAAGAATCAGATGGGATGTCCTGAGTGTTGTCCAGCTCTTCAGTATAATTACAAGTTGGGCATGAAAAGAACTAGTGGAAAAAGCAAGAACATCTTGCATTAAGCATTGACCAAGATTTCTGGAGTTGGTAATGTCTCTGTTAATAAAAGCTATTTTACCTAGATTYTCCACTTCATCTAATAATACTGTTAATGGAGATCTGAAACAGCATAGGTTTCATCTTGTGTATTTTCCCCAAATTAACCTCATTGTGTCGAACAGCAATTTTAACATTTTAGAGAAATGGAAGCACCAACTGATTACTGGATTAGCTACCCTGAGTTCTTGCTGTTAGTTTTGCTATATTTATCATCTGAGCTTCTCGTGTTGTGGACAACACTAAACAGGGCTGCTTCAAAACAGAACAGTCGACTTGTTATTAGTAGTTTGTTTGTTTGTCCTTAGGCCTATTTATAAAAAGAGCCCCAGGGAGGGAATTCTGCCAGCAGTCCAACCACTAAACAATTACAGATCTTTTCTCGGAGCAGTGTGTTCAGATCTATGCAATAATTCAGCAGCAAACTATGGTCCCATGGTCACATGTGTTTCTTGTGTGAACGTAGCCATTTTTGTGTGGAGACCTAGTTTAATAAAATAAAAAGCAGTCTCAAAAAGCTTCCATGTTAACATGTATGAAAATAAAAAAATTAACTTCATGGGGATCGCTGATCATGGTCAAATAAATACTGACAAAAACTATAGACAGATTGAAGCCTTAGACCAGGAATTTAAGAGATTGGTACTGAGAAAGTCACAGACTTTGCATGAGGCTGCCTCGGCCAGAACGCTTTGCTTGATGAGAAGTACAAAAGTCATGAACTGAAATACCTCTGTCTGGAGAATGTGTTTGTTAACTAGATTGGTAGTGTTTCAAGGGTTTGAAATATTATTTCTGAGCTTAGAATATTTATCTGGATTTGACAGACTTGACATAATATTTTGGCAGTTTTGCATTTGACTTACATTTTAATCCCTAAGGCATATCTGACGTTTGGGATTTAACTGCCAAACCACTATGAAATACATTAGATGTTTTAACATTGATGTATATTCTTCCTTGGAGGGAAACAAAGCAAACTTGACTGGTTACTGTCATGGAGGAGCATGAGAGGGATGTGCTGTCCCTGAAATATGTTAGACTCGGTTTATTATTATATAAATCCACACCTGAACCTTTAATCCCTCCATTCATGTCTAAATATTGAGGCAACTCCTGTAGTTTAAAAGTCTTCTGCAGTACACAGGGACACGAGTGGAAATGCAGAATCCCTGTCTGCTTTTCCTGTGTGCACGTATTTTTGGAAGAAATGCTCTGTGGTGGAATGAGAAGCATGACAGAGGCAGGGTCACTGCATCTCCAGCGCATGGAGTGAATTGAAGGATACAGAGCATGGATGGTAGAAATCCACAGCCTGGTAATACGTATGATATAGATTGCACGTTAGGATGCACACTCTGCCCCCGTTCGCTGTTCAGGTTCAGCAGTGTTTCTGCGAGCACGGTAGCTTTACACTTGCTCTGCTCACAGCTCAAGAGTTTTTATCCCTAAGCCCACGGGCCAGAGAAGCCACAGGAGTTCCCATCCTGGCTGCTCTGTTCTGCTCACGGTGCTACTTTGGTTAGTGAAAAAGACTTCAGATACCAATTTTTATATGCTGTGGCTCAAAAATGAGATCAGCCAGTATTGAGAAGTGTGTGTATTTTCACTGGGGAGGTGAAGGAGATGGGAAGGAATCCTCTGGCATGGCTACTTAAAAAAGTTTTTTTAAAGTTTTAAATATAAGCTGTGTACTGTTCTAATGCAAACACTGAATCGCTGTTATACTGCTAGCCTGTGGAAGGAGCATGAGAGGTAGTTGTGGTTGCAGGGAAATCAGTGCGTTATTCATGTGTACTCAAAAGTCATACAGGTGAATTTTTTTTTATAATATTTACTTTGTCATGTGCAAGCTAGTATATAGTATTGGACTAGTGAACAGATGCAACCTTTAACAACAAAAATGTTAATCAAATTCTGATTAGTGGCCTTTTTTTCTTTATTAAAACTTAAAAATGGGGAGCTGAGCAGAAATGTAGCTCTCAAAGTCTCAGTTCCTCTTTTGTGCACAGAGCCCTTGCTGAATGCCCTAATCTCCTTTCCTTAAAGACAGATTATTCAGTCACTGCTCTTTATATAAAGGGTTAATATCTGATGATGTTGAAACCAGTCTCCTGTTTACAGTCATTGCAGAACTGTAGTATGGAAATTTCCATCTGCAGCAAGATTAAAAAAAAAAAAAAATCCCTGCTGATTTTGTGAACGTTTAGATCCAAATAAAGAAGTAGTGGCTTAATCAAGCATATTAATTTTGATTAATGCATACAGCATGTTCAGCCAAAGGTCCGAAAGATTTAAGCTAGCAGCCCCCATCCTTTGAAAGCATTAGCATTCACTGCTACTACAGTGGGCAAAAGTTTTTCAGTATCAGCATAGGAACCACGGTCTCCCTTGCAGAAGTATCTGTGCTGCTGACCTCTGATAATCTTTGTAAGGAGGTTTTCTAAAGTGTAGTTCTTCCTTGTTTAGGGAGATATGATCAAAGTAAAAACTTACTGACTTTGCAACTATTGCTAGGAGCAGCTTAATTTTTCTTGTCATGCTGACATGGATTATTCTTTTGTATTTAATTCTTTCATCTTTCTGGGCAGTGACAAGTATGAAGTTGTCAATACTTTTGGAGAGCAGTGTTCACAGTGCAAGATGTCTATAATAGATTCAGGTCTTTGATTTGGTTATTTTGAGAAGGCAGAAAAGATCTGTGGATACTATCAGCCTTTTGAAGCAGCTGGGCAGTTGCTTAACTTCTCTAAAAGTAAGATCAGTGCTGCCTGTTTCACATACTGGATCTTGCATATGTGCAAAATTACTAGGACTGGTTTTCTCATACCACTTCTGAGCATGCATGAACAGCCACGGCTACCTCTCATGGTCCTTCCACAGTCCAGCAGTGTAAGAGTGATTTGGTGTCTTCATTAGACACAGCACACTGTAGTGCTTAGATTTAAAACTTACTTGCATTAAAAACTTTAATATTGAAATTTTCAATTAACTCTGGATTAAAAAAAAAATACTGATGGTGTTTTAACTTCCTGATGGTATCACATTACGAAAAGCAAATTTTATGATAAAATTTCCACCTGTGGTTTTGGGAAGAGGATCCTTCCAAGTACCACTGTTGATGCTTTTAAGTTGCGTGTGTGCTAAGGTTTGTCACTGGGTCAGTCGGAGAAGGAGTACTGTATATGTTTGTGAAACTGTAAGCTTGGTCTGCATGCCATCGTGAGGCAGGAATCTACTGATCCTTTTATTGTGGGCTCTGTGTTTAGTGCTCAGCTGTGCACCAGTGTGGACTGCTACCGAGCTTGGCAGTCTCAGCCAAACCGTGCTCCTAGGTATCTTCAGGCTATTCTAAGTGACTGTGTATTTTTACATGAGACCAAAGATGAGGGTGTTCCTTCTCCTCCTCCTATTTTGCACTTAGGACAAATTGTAATTAATCTTCTGTTGTCTTTGTAAACCTGAACCAAAAGTTCTGCATTAGCAATACTAATCGAGGTTAATAATTCAACATTCCAGTGATTTTATTTTGAGAGGCCTTTACAAGCATTACAGAATTAACTCTCCCAATGCCTTTGTTGTAAACAAGTGTTACGCTCATTTTTCAGTTGGGGAAACCTTTTGCTGGTTTCCTGGTGCAGAGCTGTGTTATAAGTATGAATAAAATGAACAGTGGCATTGGGACCTCCTCCAGCAGTGCTGATTGGCAGCACAAGGCAGGAAGACTTGGGAGTTCTCCCTCTGGCACCGGAGTAAATATGATAACAGATGACATTTGTGTTTTTTGAGAAAAGCAAACATCTCCAAACAGCATCTGAGGAACTGGTGTCACATGTTTTACCTGTGTGCTCACACCTACAGACAACCTTCTATAGGAGTAGTACGTAAGTGGCTGGTCTCGTTTTTTTTGCTACGTTCATCTCGTTAGAGGTTTGGCCTTGTGCTCGCTTGTCAAGAGGGGTTTGCCCAGGGAATGAGGAAGCTGTGGTAGGATCAGAACTTGCTCTTATCCAGCTGCCTTTAAGCTGCCAACCTCCAATTGAAATGTTATTTATAATGCATGGAATAATTAATGGTGCTTCGACGACATTATTAATTTTAGACACWGATTTACTCAGTCAGCAGGACATGGAGGAGTTCCTGTGGTAGCATCCTTGTGGGAAAGGCAAAGGGACACTGAAGAGGAGGAGAATGTGGGTGTCAGAAAGCCAGATGAAATTCCAGGATGAATAGTATTCTTGCCACTATGCTCAACGGTATTTCATACATGCAGCCCTTGTCTAAGGATGCCTTTTTTTAAAGGAAGCTCTGCAAGCTACTGTGTGTTAGGAGAATGCTCTTGTGCCAGTGTTTAAGATACGGCATGGTCCCTCCAGCTTCACTGATGGTGGGAAAAGCAGTGAAATGGGAGGAAGGATTATGTGCTCCTTCCCATTCCTGACGCCGCTGCTTGAAAGAGCAGGAAAATCTGTTTCACAGCTTTTTTCCCCAGACAGTTCCGTTGTTTTTGTTTGTCACAGTCTACTTTATACAGAAATAAAAATGTACAGTGGAAGAGAGAGTACTCAAAAAATCAGAAGGAATCCACAGCTATGAGAGAGATCACAAAAAATTGTCCAGACTTTATGATTGCAGGGAGATGCASCCCTTAGACAGGTCTGGGTGGTCTTGTGTTGCTTTGCCTGGTTGCATTAGTAAAACAGAGTTTCCTCAGATTAGAGGWGAAATCCTGGCTGTGGTCAAGTCAGTGGGAATTCTGCCACTAATTTCAGTCAGAGCGAGAATTTCTCTAATCTTGTATAATCTTCCTTTGAAGTCACATGGATTTTCAACCAACAGGTTATACAACACCAAAACAATTCACAGAATATATTTTGTTTTACTAGTATTACCAAAACTGAGTTGCAAATGTGTTTTCCAAAACCTGAGTTGCTATTGTATTAAAAATCCATTTTTTTTCTTTTTTGGAATACAGGGCTGTTTGTAGAATCATTTTGATGGTGTGGGTATTTTTTTTCTTTTGTTTAAACTCTTGGTCTCATCTCAGAGCTGACTATGCTTTGAGCAGGAGGTTGGGATAGAGATTTCTTTAGGTCCCTTCCAACATTTTCTTTGGTGACAGTTAGTTTTATGATACTTGGAGTTGAATGTTCCAGCCTGGGAATTGTTTAAAGTGGCAGATTAAGAGGTTTATGAAGAAGTTTGTCTAAAGTACTTAGGAATGCAGGATTTGCAATAGCAGGTGAAATAATTTGTCAGTTAAATCTGGTAACCTGCCTCCAGCAATTGTTCAGTCTCTAATACCTTGGTGAAAATTTGTTCTCTCTTCTCAGGCTGCCTCGTACATTTGGACTGGTTACTTGTACACTGCATTATAGGCTGTGGGAAGAAGTAGATTGTGTYTTAAAAGAATCATTAAGCTTCTTAAACTGCAAATTTGGTCCATATTTTTAAATACAGAATTTGGTACAAAAGTTTCTGGACTGTAAATAACTTCAGTTTAGTTCTCCCCCAAAAATGGGACTTCTGGCCCAAGCTTCGCTCTCTCATTTCTCCAAAGTAGCATGCATTTTTCTGTAGAAGTCAGAACAGTTCAAAGGAAGATAATAGATTAGGCTTGGTAATTCCTCCAAAGAGCACTTTAAGAAAATAATTGATAAATGAGAGGTGACCAGAATTAGAACTTAGTGGACTAAAATTTGTTTGGAAATAAGCCCCATTTCTAAACTGAGTAATGAGAAGTTGGCCATGTTGCTCGCTACCACTTTTTGGTATCCTTAACTGATAACCAGAAAGGGAAAAATTGCATTTGAGGCTTGGAGAGTTGGGGGCTGAAGTGAGCATGTTTTGCCCTGATGGCTACCAACCCACTTTCCTCCATCTGCCTGATAAATCTCCACACTGGGCCTTCCTAGTCTTCATGCTGAGGAATATCTTCATGAGACTGGGATGGAAAGATGAATGTGTGTAAGAGGATAATCTCTTTGCCTAGTTCCTGAACTGCACTGAGCTAGGAAGTGTGTTTCCTGCAGTGCTTTCTTCCTTCATTTTTTCCCACATCCTTCTTCTTCTTCTCTCTCTCCTCCTTTTTTTTTTTTTTTTTTTTTTTTTAAGGCCCAAACCTGAATGACCACAGAGACTCCTCAGGATTTGGTACCTATCACATGCAATACTGGAATACTCTTTTTTTTGCATTACCAGTGTCAGCACTTGAAGGAAAATGTAAAATGGCCAACTACTGTTGTAAACAGAGCAGGGTTGCCGCCGCATGATTTGGCTGATTAGGCATTGTACTGTGCCCATGTTTCACCAGCTAAAAAGTAAGAGGAGTAAAGAACTGTTGAAAGAGCTTTACATTTTGGATGCCTTGAGTTCTCTTTCCTCATTTTTGCACCTGTAATAAAATATTTTTAAAGATGATGCTCACTGCTTTGACACTAATTTAGCCAATGTTTCCATGCTTTGAAATGCAAAACTTGCTTAATTGTTAAATGTCATACAGCGATAGGGTCATATTTTGCCCTTGTACTCTCAGCTCCTATTCGTTACACCAGCGTTAACACAGCAAGCCCACTGGGGTGAGGCAGGGCTTTCATCGGCGTTTCTGCTCTCTGTGTTCAACCAGCACCACCGTTAACGCAAAGCTCTGCACTGAGGAGAAGGCTATAAGCAGYGAAGCAAACGAGGGCAACAGCATGGCTTACAGTGACACCCGGTTCACCTCTCCCAACTCCAGTCTTCATCTTCTCATGCAACGTGGAGCTGGTTGCATACGGGTGTGTTGACTGAGGGGTATTAATGAGTCAGGACACTTAGATTTTGCTCTTGAACCTCTGACTGACTTTACAGCCAGGTTTTGTGCTATGTTCTCACCAAAAGTAAAATGAAAAGTTCTTATGTATTTTGCAAGATTGCTAAGATGTAGCTAAAGTATTTGATGAACAGCTTGAGTGGGATTTTAGCCTGATTGGAGCATTTTGCTATGTAAATATAATATAAAAAAAGACCTGATCAAAAGAAATCTACTTAGCCTGTGTTTGTAAGTTAGCTCTCTTTCCCTTGTTTTTGCTGTAGGGGAGGTGCACAGTTTCTACCAGAGAAATGCCAGGAAACTGTTCCTGGGGCCAAAGAACAGAGGGGATTATGCAGACAAGGACTTTGGAGACAAACAGGTTGGCCGTTCACCTTGGGCGTAGAGGGTTGGCTAAAATCTGCTATCCACCAATCTCAGTTAAAGTTCAGAGTGCATAGGGGAAACTAACGGAGTCAACTTGGTAAAAGGAACAAATGAACATCGATATCCCTATCTATGTATTTGTTCATGTATTTGATGTGGTTATTTGATAGATTAATTTTGTAATTTGCTGAAAACTTACAGAYTTGCATACAATCCTGTATAAGGGAAAATGTTCTCTAGCGTGAATAATTTGAATACATAAGCACTGACAGGAAAACAAAATGTGTTTACAAATTYTATGATTGCAACAACTTTTTTAAGACTGTAGCATGTAAGATGACTATTTCAACCATTGCAGACCAGGACTATTCAAACATATTTTTGTCTCTCCATTTGTGATATGTTTTGAAGAGAGTCAGGTCTGACATTACGAAAACTTTATTTAATTCCTATGATGCATCATAGTTGTGTGTCTGTTGTGAGAGAAAACAATCGGAACTAGAATGGATTCAGCCTCATGAAGTCAAACAATTTCTTAAGCCACATCTTCTCCATGGAACACACCTTCTAAAAACGTTGGGCTGTTCAGTACCCCAGGAAATCACTTAGTCCAACCTTTTGCATGAAAGTAAGRTCAAGTTTAGCTAGACTGGAATGAACTCATGGATGGCTGACAAGCCATATCGAGCCAGCAGGACTGATGAAAGGAAGGACTGTCTGCTTGAACAGCACATGTTCTTGAACAGCACAGCAAACTGTCTTGTCCTGAACTGCACACAGACAGATGTACAGGTTGAGGAGCTGCCTCTGCTGAGTCCAGATAGGAGGAGGAGATGGTGCTGCAGCCTCCCTCTGTACATGACCAAGGCCTAGGAGCCATCCCTTCATATGTGTAGAACATGCAGGATGTTACAAAACTGGGATCCAGCCTCCAAGGCTGACAAGATCTGGCCATCTCTAGCTAAACYATTTCTGATAGAAATTCCAGCAGTTTTTGCCAGCTTCCAGAAGCAGCAGGTTCTGCAGCATCCTTTGGTAGGCTCTTAAATTTTTTTTCATTGTCTTGACAGAAAATTATCCCTAGTGTCCAAACTGAATCTTCTTTTCTGCAAATCGAGCTGATTATTTTTGTTCTTGGCTCAGTGGCCATGGAGACTACTTTATCATTGTTGTCTTTAAGACAGCTATTGACACATCAGGATACAAGTTCCTCCTTGTCTCTTTTTTTCCCAGTGTTAAAACCCCAGTCCTTTCAAAATATAGACCATATTTCGTAAACCTCTTACTGTTCTCTGGACTGTTCCATTTTTGGTGCATTGTATTTTGAAAAAGCTTTAGACAAACAGGATATAGTAAGGGTCTCACGAGAGTCTTGTGAAGTGGAACAATTGCCTTTAATGTTGTCTGACAGTTGTCCTGCTATACCAAGTATGGCATTTGTCCTTTCTTGCAGCTGTTGGTCTCACGTCACTGACTTGTGCTCCAGTGGTCACCCCTTTTAGCAGTCCTGTTAGTAGCTGGCTCTTCCCTGCTTCGAATTTATGCGTTTCCTTCCTCCTCTCTGTAGTACTTTGCACTTTATTGTGTGTCATTTCATGGATGAGTGTCATTGCTCCAGTTGGACATGATCATACTTGTTTCTCTTGCTGCCCCCAAGAAATCTCAGAAACCATGCAGTCTAAATGAAATGCAGTTGTTTTCAAGTATATTCTTTAATATGTCATCCAGGTGATAACAAAAAGCACTGACTACGCCCAGGCCAGCAGCAATGCCATGCAGGTGTCTTCCAGCTTCAGCAGCAAACCATCACTAGTTACTGGTTTCYCTTTTGAGGGCTATTTTCTGTCACACTTGCATCTGCTTCTCCAATTCCATTATGAGAATGTCCTATGGAAAAATGTAAGAAGCTTTGTTGAATTCACGATCTGCCATATCTGCTGTTTCTTCTTTATTCATAGGCTATTTACAGTTTCAGAGTAAATTAGATTAGTTTGTGATTTATTCTTGACAAAACCATGCAAGACATTTATCTTATTCTCATCTGGGTAGCTGTGGTAATTGATTGATCCCCCAAAAAATCTTAAATTATAAAATAGGGCTGTGTCTACTGCTCTGTAATTTGTCATTTGAAGGATAGGAAATACTGCAGTTGGAAAGAAGAAACTACAATGCAGTCATGTTTAATATATATACATGTAATAAAAATATGTATAATATGTGTGTACATATATTTATGTATATATGTTTGAATATGCATGTATTTTCAAATGCTTTTGTTTACTGCCTGTTACAGATGGAAAAAGAGTTAGAAATTTGCCCTGCAGGCCTTGGTGGTCATGTAGGTGAAAGCATGACTGGTATTTGAGAGAGGTGTCAAGTATGTTTTGTGCTGGCAGGTCGGAGGGGAAAGTCTGTTTATTTCCTTTGCAACAAGCATGTTTGAAAAGCCTCTTTAGACAATTTTTTTTCTTTGTATGTGCTTCAAAACAGCCAAGCTTTTTATTATTGCAAATGTAAAATTGTTCTATCATGTAGTACATCACATGCCTCTAGGAATATTCTCTAATTTATGTCTGCTGGGATATCTTACAGCAGCTTGGAGTAGCCTGTGTGTAAACTATGTTCTTTCTTAACTACCTTTTTTCTTTTTTTCTTTTTTTCTTTTTTTTCGTATTCTGCAGTACTCAAATGCCATTTACAAGCTTTCACTAGGCCCAGGTACACAGAGTTAAAATCTTGAGAAGGGAGTCTTGTCTTCTGTTCTGTTGATTTGGGACGATGAGAGTCTGGGATGTGGACATAAAACTGGAAAATGTCACCCCCAATGGCTCTGGTGGGCAGTGGAAAGGAGAGAAGCCTTCGGTTTATTAGGCAGGCAGGCAAAGCGGGTTGGCGGATCCAAAGTGCCGCTGTCTAGTCCTGCCCTCGGTTGAGTCTGTGTATGTTTGGTAAAGAACCCAGCACAATGTGCCCCTGTTATTTTGAACACTAGTTTAATTGAACATGTTGGTGTGTGTGCGCACGCGTGATGAATTCCAAAGCCATCCTTCCTCTGGCAGTGGAGGCGGGCTTCTTTAGGGGAAGGTGGCTGTTTCCCGAAAGCTGCTGGTGCACTTTTGCCAGATTCAATAAAATAAAGAGTATGTGCATGTCTTCATCCCTCTGGGCAATTCTCAGCCTTCACTGAGTTCTGAGCTTTGCATACTGTTTTGTTTGAAGTCCTCAATTCTGTAACTGTATGTAATCTTCATATCCGCAATTATCCAGGTGTTACCTTGCTTCCATTTTAAGGAAGTSGGCCACTCTCCTCCTAGGAGGCAATTCAGTTAGCAACACAAAACAAATATTTGCATTTCTCCAAGAAAGGAATGAAAGTACAAGTAAATCTTTTTGGAAAGTAGCATCACTATAGGCAGTAACAACATTCATGAAGTAGTTTTGAACATGACTGAAGTAAAAATGACATTGATTGGATTTAAGGCCCTAATCTCTTTCCTTTGCACATGGGTCTTATATCTCTTGCTAACTTTAATGAGACTTATTTGCCAAGACTGCAAGGGGAATCAGTCCTTAATTCATCTCACTGCTGAGCTGTTTCATTAGAAGGTATTCCCATGTCTTTCTGTTCAAATTTTTGTTGATGTTATTGACATAGGAACAGACCTAGCAACAAGGAATTCATCACAGATCTAATAGCTGCAGTGAGAAATGGTGCCTGGATAGATCTGAGAGAGACATGTACTGACTAGTGCATGACTAAAGATCAAAAACTCATTAGCTTGTACTCACTCAGTGACTCTGGGTAAATTACTTTTACTCTCTCTTGTTTTCTTTCTTCATTTCTAAAAAGGAGGATAATTTGTCTTTATCTCCCTAATAGAGCTATTGTGAAGATGAATTAGAACATGTTTGTAAAACTCTTTTAAGCATGAAAAATTTTATTTATATATTATTACTGCTATTGTTACATACCATATTAACCCCTTCAGCCTTTTTTTTCCTGAACTTTGGTATTAAACTTTGGTCTATAAATATCTTACACGTTTCCATAAAAATGAATACGTATAGAGTGGCTTCACCAAATACTTGCAGTGGCTTCATAAATATAGTAACAATCTGCTAAATCCAGAATACTCAAAGAACAACCGAGGAATCATTCACAGCCTGAAAAAATCTTTATTTGTGGATACTCTCTGTCTTCACCTTTATAACATTTTTTACTTAGTTGCAGTTCTTTTTCATACCAGTTCCTACTGTGTGTTGCAGAGGGTACTTATGCCTATTAGCAGCTYGGGAATAGAAAGCAGCAGTCCTGTCACTCCTTGGCAGCAGGTGAATGCCTCGTCTCTTGAAGGGTCTTCCAGTTCTACATTCCTTGGTAACTGGCAGTTCAGCCAGGCCTCTTCGCTGGAGAGCTTTTCTGTAGGAAATTCCTGACTCGATTTCAAGCTTCGGAGTAACGGGTTGACTTGAGAGTTTCCTTCTTTTCCCAGCCATGCACCAGGGGTTCGCCTTCTGGGCTGGCTTGCCTCTAGAATTTTAGACTTTTTTGGCTGGAAGGTGGCATTATTTAAAAACTATTCAAAATGGTTACAATATAGTACCTGCAGTGAAGAAAACTAAATTATCATTTTCAAGTGCTGAAGTATTTGAGGAAGGTATGGTGTTTTTCCTGGATTCACTCTTGGTTGCTATAATTAATAAAAATATTTATATTTAGGTAATATGCAGCTATTTATGGTCAAAAGTCCTCACTGATCTCAGTAGCAAAACATGGCCTGTGGARCTTGTTGCTTTGTGATCTTCTGCAGTGGTTATTGGCAGTATAATACAAGTTATTGACTGCTATTAATATGTTATTTGTTAGCATACAATACTTGAGTCATCGGTCATTGGGAGATTTGCTGTGGATCAATTTTGGCTGATTTGGCTTTATGAACTGAGTTGGTGATGTCTCTTTGGCAGAACTTTAAAATTTATTTTATACTAATTAAGATGCACTGAGATCTCCTATATGAAACTTACTGAGTTGAACATAGATTGCCAACCCTGTTTTCCTTTTCTTGTGTTCTTGCTACATTCCTACTTGGAAAAATGCAGTAAATTACATATTGTCACTTCCTTTTGTAGGTATTACAGAATGTCTTCAGTCAACAGTTAGTATAAATCTCAGTTGCTCAACCTCTGGCTCTGGCCAGCAGTGATGCCTATGAAGCACTACGTGGGTGCACAAAGTGTTCCTGTCAGCTTGGATTGGTTTTGTGGATATGGATGATCGGTCTTTTTTGCCTTGCATTTCTCCTACAGGGATCTTTATCTGTGTGTTTGGGTTAAACAACAGCCACGAGAGAGGGAAATTCTGCAACCTTTTTTTAACGGCTATTGGCATGTACATGTTCGAGCAAATGATAGATTTGGTAATTTCTGAGTGGTTTTGCTCTGCTGGTTTACTTCAGAGTAAATGATAAATGGGGATATGTCTTTGCACAGGACTAATTCAACTGGTTGGGTTAGTTTTCTGTTAGGATACAGAAGGAAATACTGGAATTGCTGGGAGATACCCTAGAAGCATTCTTGCACTCCCTGAAGTCCCTGAGAAGACTCTAAAGGCAGGAGCACCTAGGATGCCACCTGGGAAGGCCTGACACGTGGCTTGTGGGAGAGCTACGTAGGGTTTTGTTCTTGTGCGAGCACTAGCAGGAGGTGAGTCCAGCTTAAGTAACTGTTGTCACTAAGAGCACTGTGTATGCCTGCTGTGGCCTCTTACCTTCTCACGTGGAGTATGGCTAARTGTAATTGCTCGTGATCAGGGAAGACATGGTTCTGGTCTGGAACTCTGTCGTAGTGTGAGCTCTTACCAACAAATTTCTTATATTTACATGTCTTGAAAGCTACAGGCAAGCATATGTTTATTCCTTTATACATCAAGTGTTCACCTAGTGTCATATTATTTTTGTTTTGTAGTAATTGTGCCTGTTGGCACAATTGTGTCTTGTCCCTGAAATAAGTGACTAGGTAAACTGGGTCTCTTGGTTAGAGTCCTTGACTAAGAGTTTGCTCGATCCAGTTTGGATATACAGTCTTCTACTGTCTTTTCAGCTTTTCTGTGGGTGGATCTAAGAGTTTGGGTCTGGGATATGATGCTTATTTAGGCATAGCTGTCTCTTTGGGCTGCTGTTTGTATATTGGGCCAGGTTGCAATTATCTTCAAAGCTTTGGTTTTGATTGGCCTGTGTTTGGGCAGCAGTCATATTTCATGTGACCATGTCCTTCTCTCATATTCCTTTAGGAATATACATGAAACCTTGAGCTTTTAGCAGAGGTGGCAGGAGGCAAGGGATGAGGAAGGCTGAAGTTGGGCAGACTGATCCTAACTTTCCAACCCCTCAAGGACAAAATGCAAAATTTACTTCATAAGCCTAATCTTCTACATGGTAACAGCAATGGGACCTAGAAAGAATGTAATCAAGATGGAGTATGTACATTTTAGGACATGTTTGGGGAAATAATATCCTACATGTGAAACTAGAGTGTGAGCTTAAGATATGGGGAAGTGATATTAATAAGAAAAGAAGTTAAAGAGTTTGTATTTTGTATATGTTTTAATTTGAAGGACGAAGTGATGAAAGGACAGAAAATAAGGGAGCAGAAGAGGTGATAATGAGAAATAGAGGTAAATGTGTTACTGTCAAAATTTGCCTGCTACATTGATACTAGCAAATCAATACACTAGCTTAACAAAAGGAAGTGCTTCCTAGCATTAGGTGGTTTGAGTAGACACAGGGCATCATAAACAGATAACGCCAGTTTATATACCACTGCTGGGTGAGGCAAGCATAGCACCCCTGCATCACTGCTTTGCATCACGGCTCTAGCAGCCCGTCTCGGTCTCATCTATACCAGTAAGCTTGATTAATCTGTGTTTCAAACTTTATAAATCTTTCAGCTGACTTTATAATTTCCTTTTATATCTGAAGAAAAAGTCTGTATGAAACTGGAGCTATTTGCTTTTCATTGGGGAAAATATGTGTGCTTACTGGTGGATAAACCTAGAGGAGAAAACGTGTTCCCAAAGTGTCAGTAGAATTTCTTGAATAATTGAGAAATACTAGAAAAAAAAAAGAAATAATTTTGCAATCTTTTAAAAAGTAAGGGCCATGAAAGATCTGTAAGGCAATTGAAATCTGAAAGAAAAGAGGAAGAGATTCAAAGCTGACTTTCTGATGTGGGCCTAGCATCCCATGTTTCTCTCTGCTTTTGCCTGTTTCTCCATCCCACAGTGTTGCCTTTTGGTCTTTGTTTCTTTGTTTCCTCAGTGCTGGAAGCAACAAATCAGAAAGTTTCGGTCAGAAGRAAGAGCAAGAAAATACTGAAATCAATTGAAATATATTAGATTTTAGGACCGTTTGGGGATGACAGACTGGTATTATGCTAGGGATATTTGGTTTTTGTTCAAGAGCATCTGCATTAGGAGCAGATGAACGCTGTACTGAAATACCGTACAGTTACAAAATCAGGCCTAAAAAGCTGAGGTTGCCAGTACAGCTTTGATTCAGCCTTTCTGTATGTATGACACAAGGTGTATATACATTCTTAAATTAATTTGAACCTTTTTTCAACTAGCAGCTCTAACGTTCTTTTACTGTAGCTTTTTACCCCGGTTTCCTAATACTACACGGAGCTGARGTAACAGAGATTCTGGAGTGTGTAACAATATTGATTTGCAGCTTGATTCATAAATAGTTCAGGTCACTGTAGCCAAAGTCCAGACATCTGGTACCTGAGCAGACCAAGTGAACTGCTAACAGAGGTCTGTAACTCCTGTTACTTGAGAAATGACAGATGTGCTTGTTTCTAACATTTCTGCTGTTTTTCTCCATCCTCTATGTCTTGCCTCATATTCTTTCTGCTCTTACCCATTCCTAAAGACATTCTTCTAGCTCCAGAGCCATTTTTCTCCATGTTCTCCTGTTCCCTGGCCTCTGCTCATGCCCACCCTTTCTGTCTGTTTCCCCACCCTGTTCTTCTGTCCCCCTCACTTGTCATTGCTCTTTGACTCTTAAGATAGCTCTGTCCCTCTCTTTCACTCTTCTGCTTTCCTATCAGGCTTCATCATCTTCCTTTGTCTGGGATCAGCAAAGGAAGCACTGAGAGAAAATCTTTTTGATATCRGTTTCTGTATCTGGGATTCTTCTTATTATAAGAGATGCAAAGAGCAATTTTGAGGGAGGTCCTGGCCAGGTCCTGGCCTGTATCCCCAGGCTGGGACATGCAGAACGGATTAAATTTTTTGATATTTTTCCCTTGCAGATGTCTACTGAGTATATGTGAACTATGATTCTTGCTAATTGAAGATTCTAAGTTTTCCCTTTTCTGAAATATATGATTTGTTCTAAGTTTGCGTATATTGCCAACATTAAACATCCCAAATATTTTCCACAATTAAGGCTGGGGATGGCAAAACACAGCCGGATACAGTCTACYAGAACATTTCACCTCCCTTTCTTGCTTTTTCTAAGGGCTTCTACAGCTTGTCTGTATGTGTCAGATCACCTGAGTGGGGAGTAAGGTCATCTTGGTGCTCATCATGTGAGTATGTCACATCATAGTGTGAGGCAGATGCTTACATGTTGGTCACCTGACAGGAGAAGGATTGGACAAACTGCCCTTCAGTGGCTCCATGGAAGTCCACATAGCCTGTGGAAAAGATATGGCATTTCCTTGCAGATGGAAAGTTTAAGTTTCTGTTCCCTTTCATGAAAAGTCTCATAAGATCTTACTTTTTTGCCAAAGTAAACTGGTGAGCGATACCTTATCTGCAGCTCTATTTCTTTGGGTTTTTTTTGAAGCTGACAGTTGATTTCCTTCCTCTTTCTCTTTGAAGATCTGATCTCTTCTTTTGTTGTTGTTTGTTGCACTGTTGACCCAAGATCTAGCAGAGTTCTCAAACCTTTGCAGCTCAGTGGTTACAGAAAGCACTATAAGTACTCAGGAACTAGGGAAGCAGGCCAGAAAATAAACAGCTATAACAGCCGTACAAAGAGCTGGGTTTTCTTTTTCCTTTTGCACACAGATTGATGATTGCCAAATGTCCATGTAAGGCTTTGGGTCTGAGTTGCTTGATCTTTTGTTTGATGTTTCAAACAAAATTTGTTCATGATTAACATGGTCTAAACATGTAGTTTCCATTCTTTCTCTTCACTAACCTAGCTATGCTTCAAACTTCTTTGGTCTTTGCAATAGTTTGTAAACTGTTTGTTACATAAATAGTTTGCAATTAGTTTGAATTCCTCCTAAGTTCTTCTCAAGCACAAACAAACAGGAGGCAGAGAAATCAAACTATACTGGCCTGGCCTACTCTCAGTGGGAGATCTTGCTTTGCTATTGTCTTTTAGAAGTGATTTGTTTGGCCATATTTGTCTTTCATGGTTGGGAAAACCAGTGCAGAGTTGCTTGAATTGGCCAAGATACGTATTAGTAAGGAACATGATGTGCATTGATTATATGTTGTTTTATTGATAATTACAAATCCAGGAGGATTTGTGCTGTTAATTTAATTCAGTATTTTCAACTATCCTAGTCCAAAGTAACATATAAAGATCTTACATACTTATACCCCCAGAGCGTTGAAAGAACATTGATAAGGTTACAAAGTCAATACCTCAAAACTTAGGAAATGTTAGATACAGGTAGCTCATCCAACTTACATTCCTTTTTCTTCTACAAATACATTAGGATATAATCCTTGGTTCAGCTGTCCACATGTAAATCTGCAATATACCATCTGAGTTGTGYGAAAGTATCCTGCCAAGCCTTCAGCTTCCTTGCTTGCGTGTACACTAACGTTGTGTGGCACATACAACCTTTTGTCC
Organism: Rhea americana; assembly: GCF_003343005.1. NCBI lineage: Eukaryota > Metazoa > Chordata > Aves > Rheiformes > Rheidae > Rhea > Rhea americana. The sequence continues at coordinate 1,720,442 of NW_028186612.1, forward strand.
TCTCTTTGGATAGTACAAAGAGTACAAAGAGGATTAGCAAGTCAAGTACAAAGAAGATTAGCACAGCCTCTGTGAAAGAATGCCACACAAATCTGTGCTCTCTTATAAAGCACAGGCCATATGTAGAGCCTGTGGCAGATCTGCCAGCCCCATGTCTTAAATAACTACTGTTGTCTCAGATGACAACAGGGAATCTCTGTTTAGGTAACTGAATGTCACTCTTAAACTGACCAAATAGTAAATGGATACTAAATGCTAGATCATGTGTAGACATCTGTGCTGAGACATCTAAGTTTATTTGTCTTAACCTTGAGATGACCCCTTCCCCATAATGTCAAATGACTCAATCCCGTATCTTTACTTTCTGCAGGAGGAATCAATTCTGTTCCATGTTTTGGAGGATGCTGATAGTGAACAGACTCTTCTACCCGTTCCTGGCAAAGCTGTCTCACTCCTCTCCAGTGCCTTTCAACCTGTCTATCTATGTGTACCCTCTCTACATCACGACTTTCCTAATCCTAATTTCCATTTTGTGTATATCTGAACACAATTTCAATCCCCTTGCCCAGCAAGTGTTAGATTCTGTCCTTTACTTCTCAATCCCTTGCTCCTTTGGAGATATTTCCAGACAATTTAGCTATTTAGCTGCTTATTATGGAGTCTGGCTAAATTCTCTGCCAGAGTCTTTCTCTTTTTTCCTTTTTTTTTTTTTGATGTTAGTTGTCCAACCGCCACTGCCAGTCTCCATTACTGCCAGTACTTGTCCAGTGTAAGTGTCAATGTGCCTCTGTAGTCTAGCCAAATTTAAATGCATTTTTGTAAGAACAACATAAGTTTATTCCTGATGCACAGCCTGTCCCTCCAAATTGAAAATCTTTGATCAAAAAGAAGGAGGAGCTAGAAATTTCCCTCTAAATTTCACAGGAAATTTGTTTTATCTATTAGGAAATGACATATTTTCTGTGACACTTTTTGGAAATGTCTGAAATACTTTGGCAGAAATTTTCCCAGACAGTTCCTGTTTGGGGCAGACATGGCATTGGAAAACTTCTGCCCTTTCTCATCACAGTTTGGCAGTGATTAGAGGCAATTTGAAACCAGCTCTTACAACAGGAATCGGCAGACAGTAGATGTAGATGCAACCCCCGTCTTGAGCGTAGTGATAGATAAACATCAAGTTTATCACTTGAAAGCTGATTCTGTAAGGTATTACAGCTGCTAGCTTATACTGGAGCATTTTCAGTAGTTGACACAGGAACTGCCTCTCAGTGATTTTTCTAAGCTTAAGAAGTTTAGCAGTGAAGTACGGTCATCATGCGTTGCTCTGCATTGTCCTGCTACCTCATTTCCTCTGTGAAAAAAGAGATGGGTTTGGCATGAAAGCTTAGCTTAAGCAGCTGAATGTTTGTGGTTACATATGGAGGAACAAGCTGAGCTGGTGGTTGCTTAGAACAACAAATTGATCCATGTGCAATGGTGCTTGTCGCCAACGAGAATGTTGTTGTGGTTGGGTATATGTATGTGTGTCAGAAACGTGCTGTGTTTGCTTTTTTCAGTGTGGATAACTTCAATTAATTCTTTCTTAAGAGGTGCTTGTCTGTCAGAATTGATATTGGCTGACTCCCAAGACTGARTAGTAGGGCTTCATGCTAGAAGGATCTACAGGACATCTGCTACACCCCTTACACACACACACATGCATGCACACACCAATCCACAGCTTATTTCACAGCTTCTAATAACAAAGTTGAGACCTGTCATGAAAACCRAAAGCCACAACCATAAGACACTCCAAGAAGGGGCCTAGAGTAATCAATATTATTTTATTTTATTTTATTTTTTTTTTTACTTCCAAAATTATTTTCCTGGCAGGAGGAGTTTGTGAACTAAATTTCTCAAGTGGCCCTGGAAAAGGGACCACACACAAAAAAGAAAAAAAATCCCACTTTTACATTCTGACTTGGAGCAGGAAGAATGGGAGAAAGGGAAATCCTTTATGTCCCCAAATCCTCCACTTGCTTTCCTGAGCATGTGAATCACCTCTTCTTCTCTCAGCAATCCAATATTCAGTCCACACAGGCACCTAACGTTTGTTAGTACATGAACCTGAAACTGTAGCACTGAGCCTTATAAACCCATTTATTTTTGTAAAATTGAAAGGAGATATGGATTCAGGAAGAAGGTTAGCCATTTAATATATAAATGGATGTTATTCATGTTAAGTTTTCCATGGATGGCTTTGAGTCACTTGTCTAGGCAAGCCTTGCCTTGGAAAACTGCAGCTAAAGTGACCGCAAACAGCTACATGAAGGCCATTGGGATACTGGCTGGGCTGGCTTTCAGCTGGGATGTTGTCCAGAGCCTGACACAATACCTGAATCATCATTSACTGGAATGGATGTTGGACTGGGCCCTGGGGAAGGAAATTCCGCTCTGGAAATGCGCTGCTAATACCTCTGGGGTGTTAGGAAAAAGCAACAAACTCCAAAGTCTCTGTAGATAGGGCTCTGGCCGTATAGCTCTGTGCTGCACTCSTGTCGATGTTACAGGCTGGCCTGGACCAGTCTTTGGGCAGGACACTTGCTAGGAGCAGAAGAAGAAAGGGAAATAGGTATTAATCTTGCCTCAAAATAAGCAAATTATTAAGATCCATACTAATTATAAGTGTAGTCCCAGTTGGTGATTGCTTCCTTCCATGACTTTGAAATCAAACAGTTGAAATGGAATACGACAACAGTTTTAGGGGGTTAATTTTCTTCTCCCAATTCTCTTCTGCTTCTCTTCTCTTCCTCCTGCCCTAGAGAAGTCGAGATAGCAGTGTATCTACCAATAGTTAAGATATTGTCATTGTATTATACAATAAAAGTCTGACATAAGAATATAGCTTCTAACAGCAATGAAATATTTTGTTGCAAGGTTCAAGTTAAAGGTATTTCCCATATTCCTTTTGAGGAATATGCTCTTATATGCTCAGGAAGTCTGCTCTTAACGYTTGAGTGCCGATAATAACAGTCAGYCTATGAGCTGTACTGGGAATCCATACTGAAGGTCCTAAGAGAGGTAATCAGGCTCTAACACCAGCGAGTAAATTCTGTAGAGAAAAACATTGTGCAAAAGCTTTAGCTGAAGTGAGAGTTTCTTACGCACGCCAGTATGCTGTCAGGGTTTCAGCAGGAGGTCCCCAAGGAAAGGTTTGCCTGAAGTTTGTTAAATTTTCATATTCCAGGCCCATTAAAGTGGAAAACTGAGGGACCAGGACTTAATTTCAGAATGAGGTAAAAAATCTTCTTTGCATTGAAGAAAGAGAGGCAGTGGTCTTGGAGAAAGAAATATATTCAGTTGTAATTGGTTGGAAATGTTTATTTTGTTTCTGGACATAATAATTGATGTATTATGTTATGCTCTCAGTGTTTTCACTTCAAGTGCTAGGGAAGGGCGATCCGGGACTATTTTGTAGATGTGATTCCTCCCTTTTTTTTTTTTTTTTTTTATTTCCAGAATATCTGAGTGTTTATGCATTCTTGAAAAACTGCTGCTAATAACGCATTTGTGTAATAGTAAGCACATTCTAAAATAAATAAAATTATCCTTTCAGAATATTTTCATGAACTGTAGGGGTGGATTGTCCTTGGCAGGAGCATGGTGGAAGTAAGCAAAAGAAAAGGCAAGGCTAAAGGGCTTTATGGGGTGGTTTGCATAGCCCTCAACCTCTCGTTATTGATTGAAATCCAAAGGTACTCTTTGTCATACTTATTTCTGGTGTCCTGTCCAAATTCTAATTTAGGTTTTTATATGATGCCCATCTAATATTGCATTATTATCCTTATATCATAATCACACCTAAGCTGTGCTTTGTAATGTATAATCTTCTGTAAAAAGGCGGTATTGCTGAATAGCGTATAGTCTAAAGAAGCAACAAGCAACAACAACAAGATGAGAGGGAAGAAATTAGAAATGTGAGACAAAAGAAAAGTTATGAGATCAACTATTAATGAACTTTCCTTTTCCATAATAAGTACAAATAAGGAACAGCTGTTACCATTGCTTCTTTTTCTAAACTGTTACTGCTGCGTTTCTCTGCAGTCGTGGCTGCACAGCCTGGTGTGGAAAAGGTCATTCTTGCTGATAAGCCTGTAGAAGCAAGTGATAAAACCTGCCGGATTGAAACGCAGTGTTTTGCCAAGGGCCATGCAGCAAGCCAGCTTAGAGGTTGGGAGTGGGACCTGAGGCCTCCACGAGCCTCCTGCTCTGATGCCCAGTTCTGCTCTGGTTGGAAAATCTGTAAAGACTCAGAAATACTAGAAAGAGAAGGAAAAGTCGTTTTACCAAGCACATAAGAATATGCTTTAAATTACTGAACGTTGCCTAAGAAACAAGATTTCAGCCCCCAACCTTCAAAACAGATGATCCTGCTGTTTATGGGACTTGTTCCTGTTCAGAAGCTAATCTAGTGCTGACAGCTGCGAGGAAGCAGTTGGGTGCTTACAGTGTGATTTCTGTAAGCTACAGCAAGTTTTCGGACCTACAGTATCCAATGGAGTACTGCAGCATAGTGATTCAAAGAGGCACAAAATAACAAAGTGGTGTTTTGAGGTATGGAAATGGCCTTGCCATGAATGTTTGGAGAAAGTTGGATCATTTTGATCCATTTTTAGACTGATATGACACAACTTAGCATTTTGGTTGCAACCTTGAGTATTTTTGCAGCACAATTACGTTTTTGGTTAGAAGTGATGATAGATATGAACCTGGGATATCGCTGCCTACTTCTGTTTTTCTCTAAGGCTGTTTCTTCAGCTGTACTGCTTGATTTTACTAATTTARGTTGCAGCTGGAAATGAATTTCAGATGTCCACAGGCTAATAAAGTCAATGAAAACGTTCTTGATGGGATTTTAATATTGGCACACCTTGTAATCATAAATACTATCCTGGGAGAATTAAAGTAAGTGCCAGGAGGTTGCCCATAAAATAATCAAGCAGAATGACTGGATTACGTCTGTAGATAATGAGCAGTAGCTGTTGAGTCGTAAATTAAAAAGGGTGACGCTTAAAAGACAGACGTCCTCGTGAGTGGAAAATGAAGAGGCCAGACAACCTGGTAAGGTTGGCATGTTATTTGCCAGTTCACAAAAGCTGTCTCAGTTGTCCCAGATTTGGTGCAGTAAACAATAAATGTTAGACAAATAAGGAACAGGGATGTTAAAAGGGAATTGCAAAGGGAAAATGCTCAGCTAGACATTCAGGCAGTGAAACCAATTGATCCAAAACGCTCCTAGCGCTCTGCCAGCCCCCGTACCTCTGCTGATCCGAGAGGTTTTACTGTCACGCTTTCAGGCTCAGCTCCTAGCGGGACACCAGCAGGACGACTCTTAATGTTGTAGCGTGCCTTGTCCTTAGGTAGCAGAACAGGATTTTTGCTCCCGGTGGAGCAGAGCCTTTAACCATGGCTCCTTGCAGCTTTGGGGCGAGCTTTCGCCCCCGGATCGTGGAACGAAAGGGAGCAGATGCAGCTCTCCCGGCAGCTTGTGCGGCCGAGCAGCACCCACCGCTGCCTCGGGCGCGGGGCCGGGGCCTTGTGCGCGCGCGATGGGTGTTGAATTGAGCCCTGTTGGTGCGGTAATGATGTTGGGCTGGTTTGCAGAGCGCAGGCGGCTGGGGGCTTGAGGGGCTCCCCCCGGCCGAGACGGGGCTGTTGGGGACACGTCTGGAAGCCCGGGCGTCTGCTGACGAGGACTGTGGTGTTAGGAATGAAGCAAGTGATGCTTCGTTTGTGGGTTCTCGCTAGGGTAGCTGCCGTTTTATTTATGAGTTTAGGCCAATATCTTGTCAAATGTGCAAAGTGAAAAAGAAAAGAGAAAAAAGAAGAGAAACAGAATTTCTCTATTTTCTTACAGTTGCAGGAAAATGCTCCAAGTACATTTTAAAGAGTTGATTAAACCCTTCTTAACAAACCTAGGCAAGATCTGATTGAGAAGAGAGATCAGACAGCGTTCTGCAGCCTCGGGCCTTCAGGGGCATGCAAGAGTTTATACGAGCTGTGGCTAGGAATAGCGCAGGGATATCCTGCCAGCCTTCATCACAAAGCCATTTTTCATCCCTTACAAYGTAGATGTATTAAGGAGTACAGACCATGGAAGATGGGAAAGCCTAAAAATATTCACATATGACATTAGCTTTTTTATGTATCTGTATATAGCTTTGGGTATTTTTAGATATGTATACATATTTGCACAAACATAATTAGTCCTATTGATTAGGATCAGGGTTTGAGTAAGATAGATCCAGTGGTAGTTTACATTCTTTTATTTGAAAAAAAAACAAACAAACTTTTTTGATAAGCTTGAGTGATTGCTTTCTGTGCAATGACACTTCACCTTTGCAAAACATAAAGCACTAAAGAAATGAGAACAAACATTTCTTCTGCAAGGGTCATTTGTACTTTTTTTCTTATTGATGTTGGTTGTTTATTCATTGGGTTCTTTAAAATTAACTTGCATTCATTTTTCTTTAAGCAAATTTTGTTTCTAGGATGTATTTAGAAAGCCTGTGGTCAGAGACTTTGAGAGCACACTTTTCAGCTGTGGGTAGATTATTTTTAATTATTACTGAAATGGTAAAAATAGGAAGGAAAACCTATGCTCGCTCTGTGCTCTTATTTGTGTTTTTTGTTTGTTTTATTTTTTGCAAATAAGGCCCTGTGGTAGAAATCAAACATTTCTTAAAATAGCTGCACCACCACCAGGTGCTCCCTCTATCTAGAATTGCTATTTGCCACTTTCTGCCCATTAAATGAGCCCTGAATTTTTATCAGAAATGGCATCTATTTCAGAGCTCATTACAAGGAGGCTTCCACTGTGTTAGAAGATGCCACGGTCACAGAGCAGGCCTTTGCCTCTTTTGGGCAGCAAGTGCGACTCTGATGAAGGCCCTGAGCTTCGACTTCAGGTACCTGCGCTTGGGACGGCTCCACTGTGCCCTCCTGGAGCATCCTTCCCTGAGGGCTGGGCATCCCGCCGATGCTGCAGGGACGGAGGAAACAACCTTCGCCAAAGACGACGTCATTTGTAGTTTTCAAAAATGCCGTATTCAAAAGCATTGGGTAAAAAAGGGCCAGGGAAGGCTAAGCCCGATCCCGACTGCAGACTGACCTTCACGGGGAAGGCGTCTCTGCACGGGCAGGACCGGCAGAGACCGTGCCCGCAGCGCAGTGCCTGCGACCCCGCCAGCGGGCCTTTCCCCTCCTGCCGGAGAGCCAGTTGCTGAAGCAGGCTCCTTAGCACAGCTTCCTTTGCTTCGTGTCACAAAGTCGCAGTGCTTTTATRCAGACTGTCCTTCCTGTACCCCCCTTTTCGATAAGGCAGGCTTACTCTCRGACAGGTAAATTGCCCGTCTATATTCCAGAAAGTCCATGCCATCATCTGTAGTTACAGTTTAAAAATGTGGCTTCTCTTTGCTCTACAAGTAGCATATACTGTGCAGATAATTATTCATAAAGCCTTCGTGGCAGTCTGCAAMTGTCCATATTGCTCATACCCACKRTATTCAGCCCCCAACCCTAGTGTGTCTCTRTAAATCAAAATAAGTGGGTAAACCRGTTTACCTTATTTTCATTAAAATGTCATATACATTTACCATATTCTTTGTGGTGAATTTGTAGCTCCATATAGGGTTTCTATTAATAATGGTGTACAATTAAAAGTATTTATTTTATTGCAACACTGACCTACCTGAAGTGCTGCACTGAARTGCTGAAAAAATGGACTGCCTCCATGTAGAGATCTTTGTTCTTCAGCTTCTAAACCCTTGATGACGTTATAGCTGCTCATTTCTATATTTAGACAGCTGCTTTATCCTTTTCTAGGTGGCCTCTGATTTCAGTTCAAAGTTAATGGTTACTATTTATTACACACTTAAAAGTTRCATGCAGGATAGTCGGTATGTGCACAGCATGCTTTGGAAAACACAGAACCTGCAATCCAAAGAACAGGCAGTTCCTAGCTGTGCAAATGTATAAATACGTGGATAACTTACCTGTGCCCTGGATGTATGGGGACAACTTAGATGAAGTAATTCAGCGTCCAGCATGACCGAGCCCTAGGATGGGTGATAACAGTCATGAGGCTCAAACAAAATAAAGCAAGCTGTGACCCTGCAGAAACATCTTAGTTCCTGAAGAGCTCCGCTCTAAATTATTGTGGTGGGATGTTGTCCTTCTGGTAAATTATTGGTGCTCTCCAGAGAGCTGTAGATGTGCTGCATCATTTTAGATTYTCAGCCACAATCTGTAGACTAACCTTAAGGGCTTTAGGCAGTTTGAGTACGGCTCTTCCGAAACTTTTTTAGGTGGAGCTAATTGCCATCATCGTTTTCTCCATGTTCCACCTCCTTCCCTGATTTTTTTTTTTTTTTTTGTTTTTTTTTTGGCACTGGCTCCTCCAGCCCTGCTGCTGCCACAGCTCTGCAGGACAGCGGGGCATGTTGCCGTGAGAGGTAGTGCGATGGAGCCAAGGGGGCTGAGCAATGAAGGAGGCAGCAATAGAGCTGAGGCATGTCTTCATCCCTGCTGACATTGCTATATCCTCATGGAAGCACTGGTTCTTGGTAGCTCCCATTCCAGTAGTAAGTTTAGTTAATAAATTGAGCAGAGCTCACTACTTGGTCTCTGCTCCATGCCTCATCTTTCACACTGTTCTGTGCTACTCATGAAGGCATGTGTCCCTAGCTGGAGAGTGATACTGTGGAAAATGATTTTTAATAAATCCCCATGAAGAGCCTTGGGTAGGCATGCAAAAACACAGGGATTTTACACTGAAGCCCATGGTAGGAACTCTTACTGTTAAAGCCATAAAATGTTCACTCATTTCTATATACAGCAGTRTCATCCTTCTCCTGTTGCCTCGTGGAACTATTTCTGTTTATGACAAGGACTGAACATAAAGATGTTTCTCAGGTAAGCCCCTAAGGTGTACAGTAGAAGCAGGGTAAGAGATGGTCCGTGTCTTTCAGGACTTTTAATGTTTTTTTTTTTTTTAGAGAAGGAAAGTGCTAGGCCCTCTGAGCAGGCCTATGCAATGTAGTTCAGGTTGTACCGATTCAGCAGTTGCTACCATTGAGTTCTGAACAGCTCTGATTCCAAAAAAACCCAAAACATCATTGGCACCAGTAAGCATCGCAGCACTGCTGAACCTCTCCAGCAAGGGTGAGTGAGGTGTCCTGGGGCTCTGTGGAAATCGTGAGGTTATTTTTCTCCTTTCACTGAGTGTCCTACATTGATTTTACTCTCTGATTTAGTCTTCCTCAGAGATCAGAATATTTCTGAGGGGCTTAACTTCTATCGTACAGGGTTACAGCCCAGTGTCAGTTCTTCACTCCTTGAGTTATGGACGCCGTGTCCCAGCCCAACCCTCATAATTCTCCCATGTCACTCAAAGACTTCCACTGACCCTGATATAGAGCAGTTCTGCTCTGGCACTTCTCCAGGAGTGCCTCCAGCCTCATCCCCTGTCCCTCCCACTGTGACAGGACAGAAGCTGTATCTGCCTGTCTCCATGGCTGGATACGTGGGGACAAGTGGCAGGTGGGAAAGGCAGTGGGAGCAGGGCGCRAAGCTCATGTTGCTTGTACTCCAGTACTGTATGAACACTTAATCATTTCACTGTCATTAGGATTTGGGTATATTTGTAAACACAGAATATACGTGGCTGCTTTAGTCCTGCTGACAAGCCAGGCAGATTAATTTGAGCAGGTACCACCTGAATACAGCTATCCTGCKTCTGGTACCCGAGCTGGTCGAGGCGTCTCCGTATTGCGCTGCAGTCTGCCGTCGCTGCGGAGGCTGGCAGGGTGCTCTCTCCCTCGGGAGAGGTGGGCACTTACTCACTGGGTTTTGCTGCTTCTCACATGGATGCTCTGCTTCTGGCTTGTCAACAGTGAGTCATGAATTCCAGCTATTCGGTTCACTGCTTGGTAGATCATGCTGAAAAATTACAAAGAAAAAACTGTGACTGCTTGAGATGAGTAAAGGGATGAACCATGGATTTGGTTTTGCAAGGGATATTTTTCTCTGTTTCTCTCCTGCTATTTTGTTCTCTCCCTGCCACCCTAATATCTAGTCTTGCTTGATTTTGGGGCACGAACTCTAGGGTTCATCCTCACCTCATTCTGTCAGGGTGYTGGGGATTAAGGCTTTCTTCCCGTATTCCTTTATTCCAGCTCCTGCAGATCACAGCTGCCCTCTTCCAAAAACCGTTCCTGAGAGGCTGATTTGAGTATCCTGCTCAGAGCAGTGTCATGGTGCTCCTCAGGAGTTTTCTCCTTCTCTCTCCAGCATCTCTCCCCACCCTGTCTTCCTTTTGGGCAGTGTGAGTTTTCCAAGCCCTGCTGTGGCATTTCCTGACTTTCAAGGAGCTGCTTCTCTTACTCAARCTTCTCCCAAGCATTTTGGCTTTCTGGCTTCAGAACTGCGTGTTGCTTTTGGTTGCTACTCCCTGTGCTCAGGAGCTGTTTGCAGGCATGGGCTCTAGGGCAGCCGTGGCATGGTCTGTGGTCTTTGAAAAAATGGAAGGAAACTTTCTTAAATCCTCATAGGCAAGAACGAACGCCCTGCCATGCCAAGCAGGCTGCTGCCTCGCAGTGCCTCACAGATTACCTTGGTAACTGCTGCCACATTTCTGAGCAGTATCTGGCATTGCAGGCAGCAGCTCCGCTGATTCAAGGGTCTGCTTGCTTAGCAAGTACGAGTAAATATAATGGAAGAAGGCCCTATCTACTCATTTAATTTATGTTGTACTTACAAAACCACTAAATCTAGGTGAAAATTATACGGTATAAGTAACACAAACCAAYAGCAAGTAAGACATTTTGAGTCTCCTCTGGGTAACTATGCAAGGTGGCTATGCTGCTGGTTTGAAAGGTATGGGACTATGGGCTTGTACTTAGACTAAAAAGAAGAAGAAATAGAGTAGGTGTGTTGGAAGAAAATGAGTGAGCCCTATAGGAAGTCACTGAATGTAATTGAGGATCTGGGTCAGGAGTCTTGATCCCACAATTTGCTAAGGGGTCAGCACATAGCAGCCTCTGTGCACCTGAATCCTGTAATTTTTCTGGCTTTCAAATGGAAAAACAAGATCTAGCTGGTAGAACGCTGGCTCTGCCTCAGTTAGTTTCTTAGGTTTATATTGGTAAGAATGTGCTAGTTATGAATTTGCTTTCTCTGTATTTTGATTTTTGGACCATCTGTAAGTGTTTGATTGATTCACTGTAGAAGGTGCAAGTGGTTTTTCGTGATTTTCCTCCACAGAGTTGCTGCCCTATAAAATGTGAAAATCATATAATCATTCCAAATATGTTAATGTTCTAGAAGTGCTCTAAAATGAACATTTTTTAAAAGACATATTTATAATACAAGCAATGACTGATGGGCTTTAAGCACAAAGAGTTAAGAATGTGAAGAAAGTTTTAAAGATTAAAAAATATATTTGAATGCTTCTGACTGCTAGAAATTAATGTTGTGTGGAAAGTTGATTGTATAAAGGGTTTTCTGAAGGCTTATAAATTGTCCTTAATATGTCAGGAAATGTCTGGAATTGTGGATCYGTATTCTTGCAGGCTCTTAGAACTTGTGATTGAAGTTGTAACCATGATTTAATGGGGTTATCTGGACGATTTCTCATGTTGCACATGCTTGTGCAGTACGTCGCACACTAACTCACTGCTGCTCTGTGGCCTGGAGGCTGCTACGAAGCATCAGTGTCTCAAACTGGAGCATGGGCACCTGAAGCCACTGCGTAAAACAAATTATTTGTTCAGAGATCAGATTTCTTTTCCCTCAGATCTTACCTAGCTACCTAACCAGCCACATCTGAAGTATTTGATCAGGGAATATTTCAGCTATAAGACAGGTGTTAATTAATTAATACAGAGTACATAAATATTTACATAAATGCGATTTTTCACAACCCAGGTTTGTAGATTCAAGAGTAGCTTGGGGTTCTGTGGCATGACACACGCTCTGTAAATGTGAATAGACATTAAATAATGGTGAGAAATAATAATAATAGAAAATCTACCTATTTTTCATCYCAGAAGAGTGAAATAAAATGGCAAATGATTAACTGGTTTTCATGATGTCAGAAACTGGACAGAATCCAAAAACTCTTTTAGTGAATATTTATGAAATGGTATTTAAACCATTAACTATGCAGCTTATCTGAGATGTAGTTGTGCAATCTGTTTCTCTTACTTCGTATTCTTTATCCAAAGGTGGGGGAGGAAAAGGCATGTTTTCAAGGTAGAATTTGTGCCAGATCTGACTTTGAAACTCAAATCAGTGTTGAAGATTAAAGAAAAAACCCTGAATAGGTCTGCGTGTTTCTTTTAATTGGTTACATGAGGCTGAGTCCCATGAGTGATTTGAAAAGGGCTGATTTAGGGATATGAGACATTTTCCTGGCTGTTAATACCCATTTTGTTTTATCTTATCTGTAATCAAAATAATCATCCTTTTAAGTTACCTATCATGGAAGCATTTGAGCTGAACCTTTTTTTGCAATCTGTTTTTTAGGAGAACCTCTTTTATTCCAAAAAGAAAACAAATCTTCCTTTTTGCCCTTTGTAGGCCAGCCACAGGTGTCTTCCTTTCTCCTGTAGCTCAGGTGGGAGAGACACAAATGAGTTTCACTTGCCCYGGATGGTTAACCAGTTTCTCTGGTACTGCTGGAACAGATTGATGAAAAGAAGTTTGTTTTTTTTCCCAAAGTATTTGTATGTTCTTCCTGCTTAAAATATCTATTTGCCTAGGAAAAAAAAACCTTCAAAAAGCTGAATATTTGTTCCTTTCTGCCATTCGTGTTAAAAAAGGCTGGTACTGAGCTGGTCTTAAAATGGTGCGAGTAATTCCTGCCATTTGTGAGTGGATAGCGTGTACCGTTTCCTGCTCTCCTGCTCGGARAGGAGTTGTTTCAGCGGGAGGAAGTGCACTCAGCCCTCCGAGGGGAGCTGAGGACAGCGCGGGGCGGCMGCGGGACCTCTGTGCCTGTCGCTGGCCGAGAGGGGATCGGCCTCGGAGGAGCTTGGCGTTTGCTTCAGACGGAATGAAGGGCGGCGTTGGYGGGATCCAGTCGCGAACTGGGGTGCGGGCTCCCGTGATGGGCTGTGCTGAGCTGCGAGTGGGCGACGCAGACGCCGAGCCGGGTCGCACCGTTTGATTTAGAAACTGGTAGCTATTAAAGAAAGCTTCAGTACGTCATCAGAGGCGTTATTTGGGAACGGGCAAGAAAGGGTTGGCAATTCTTCATGGCTCAATATTTGACTACCTGTTTCTCCAAATAGGTGTGAGTTCGTTACCCAAGTATTTTGATGCTTTTTTGTTGAAATAGTGGAAGCTGCAAGTTTGATCTTTGTCTTTTGCCTTAACGTCAGCTTGTCCGACAGCCCTGACCCCATCTGCGGCAGGCTCTGATAGTGTCTTGGCCAAAAGCTACGGCCCTCTGGTTTATTTCTTTTCCAGTAAAAGACGCTTTATAAGGTTGTTTGGCAGCATAATCAAAGCTGAATGTTATTATAAAGAGGGATTTTTCAAAGAATTCCTACTGAAGAAGAAAACTCAAAAAATCCCCTCTATCCTTCAGCAGCTATTTGGAGAGTTTACGTTGCTGCGCTAGCGTATGTTCTTGCTCATGGTGATAGACCTTCCTGGATTTTCAAAATCTGGTTAATCTGTGCTATTATCTTTTTTTTTTTTTTTTTAATGCTAATGTTATCCTTTCCATTTAGCCAACACGTTCTCCCAATGAGATCTTTATAGTAAATTCCAAAGTCGATTAAGTCTTGTTGTGTTCACGTTGCAGACGGGAAAACTTCAGTGCAGAGAAATAACATGACTTTTGTGCAGGTACAGCATGGGCAGCACGGTGAAGTTGGGCACGGCGGTGTTACAGCGCAGCAGCTAATGCTTTTTGAAATTCATCTGCTCTGCACTGCCTTCCCTGGAGTATTAGATGATGATGCAGATGCAGCCCCAGGTATTTGAAACTTCTGCTTGAAAATAGGATCCCTTTTCCTCCGATGGCATTAAACATGTCTGTGGTGGTTTGAACTCCCAAACTTCCCCGTTCAGCAGCTGGGGGTGCTTCGTTACCTGCSTGCGCGATGCGCCGGCGTGTCGCTAGCCCCCCTTGGAGTCGACGTGCCGGCTTGCTGCATTCCTGTAATCGAATCGCTCGGTGTCTGAAGCGTTTTTGGCACGCAGCCCACGGTGAGAGGGAAGACTGTCGCCTGCGCTCTCCGGAGTTACCTAGCGCTGCCTGCCGTCCCCGCGCCGTGCCGCGAGCGAGGCGCGCGCCCGGCCCCGGGGCCCCATCTGTTGCAGCCTCGGCTGCGGGAGCGGAGCCTGAAATGTGAAAATCCGCCAGCCTGTAGGGAAAAAGCTTCTCGTGCAATTCTTCAATGGACGTCTCCGGCCAGACTGCAGGATTTTTCAGAGCTGTAAGTCAGCGTGTATCTCGATCGGCTCTGGGTTTCTTCTTTTTTTTTATTTATTATTTGTTTTTATTTTTTCAAGAGGCTCGTAAAGGGAGTAGGTTTTGCATTCATTAAGGTAGAGAAGCCTGAGTGCGCTGCAGGACTCTGCTGAGAAGCGGGCGTTTTTCAGGCTCTGTAAGAAATGCATGGTTCTTGGGTATTTTGTTTTTTCATCTTGTTTTGTCTCTTTTGTATGCATGGCTGGCACAGGCTTGTTGTCCTGTTTTTAGAGCATTTAATTACAATAGATATTCCAAGGCTGAACAAAACGTTCTTTTATCTAGTTAAAGAATGTAGCTGTTTTTTTTCTTTTCCTTGCATAACTTTTCCTTGGTGTTTTGGAGAGAGAGATTATCTTTTTGGGGTGTTTATTTAATTTCAGCCTAAAACCATCTGGTCTCTGCATCCTGCAATGCCTGTTTTCTCATACTGATCATCTAAGAGAAGGCTGAACTGCTGTGCAACTAATTGCTGTGGCTAGTCTTTGCAAACCAAAAATCCCCTTTTGTTGGTCAGCTCATTGGGTGGAAGCCTTGTTTTGTTATTTGTCTTTCTTATTTTGATATTTGATGACAATTTGTCTGGATAAAGATGCATATTGCAGGCTTCATGTGCTTCTCTCTTATTTTTCTGCTACCAGGCTGAATGCTGAGCATACACCAGTTTGCACTGCAATTAATGGGCCTCTGAGATAACGAATGCCCAATGGGGATGATGCTGACCATTTCCTAGGGTTGAACCYGAAGCAGCAGCTTGAAAGGTGCCCCATTAGTAGGGTGGTGGGAGGAGGCTGGCGAACCGTAACTGGAATCTAGGCTGATACAGGATAAAAGGTGTTTTGCCAGCTCCTGTTTGCTTTGCTTCTTGGTCACTGCTTTTGCCAGAGGCCACAATTTCTGCTGCAGGGCAGGTTGGGGGAGATTGAGGTTATCTGCCCTTGGGGAACACAGTCCGATAGCTAAACCCCCTGTCTGGGGCAAACAGTCCAAATCTGAGAGGGGCTGTAAAACAGAGGTTGAACTGACTTAGGGCAGTTGCTGAAACTGGGAGTTTGGAGGCCAAGAGCATCTGCAAGAARAGGAAATGACTGGAAAGAGGATGAAACGAGTCATGCTGACATTGGGCCAAAGCTTTGCTTTTCAAAATGCCGACTCGATCAAAAGGGAGGCAGTAGGAAACCCAGAAAAAAGGGATTCGGTTGCACTTCGGTTTTCTCCAGGGTTTACTGACAGTGGAATAAAAAAAAAATGTTTATTTTGAAAAATGATGGGKTTTTTTTTAGTATTTATTTTGAATTGTGGCAATATGTACTAGTATGCCTTACAGTCAGTCATTAAGAAGAAATTAGGCAAATAAAGAGCAATATTGGTGTAAAGCTTTAAAGGTAAACCGTGGAGCTGATGGAAATCACTTTGAACCTGAGTTTGCTTACGGCAGCAAACTGGTTTTCCAGCAGGAAGAGAAGATCCTGCTGTCATTTTAGCATATTTGACTAGCCAAATCAGTCCAGTGACTAGCTGATTCAGAGTCAAGAAATATTTACTAGTTTAAAGTCAAGAAAATTAGTGGGAAAACTATGAGAGCTTGCTAACATGTATGTATATACCCAATATATGATTATATGGGTTTACCATGTATATTTTCCTATATGAGAGCTTGTTCTATATTTGCGTAGAAGTAAAGATTCCCCTGTGGGAAGATGAAATCTAGCAGCTCTGTATTCTTGGAGGAAATAGTCACCGGTGACAATCTGCTCGTGTTTCTCACTGTAGATACTAATATTTTGTTTACAGAAGTGATACGCAGTTTGATAAACTTACTCTCTTCTTCTAATGTAAGAGATACTTTTCCAGCAAGTATTTAAATACTTGTAATGTCTGGCTATGTGCGGTTTTAAGTCCTGTTTCCATCCTATTGGAGCYCAAAACAAACATGAATAACATTGGATTTAAATGCAGACTAAAAGCTGTAGAGCTTTTAGATAGATATTGATGGAAATTATTGTTTTTGATGAGAAAAAGTAGCCAATATATTTTAAAGGGACATATTACTTGCACAAGCTTAATTTTTGATAGTGAGCAAAAATCAGTGTTTTTCTGTGAAAACAAAAATAGAAAGGCAAAGAAGAATAAAAAATACTCCTCTGACTCAAGGCTTCCTGCTCGTGGGCTTAATTTGCCTTGAGAAATACTGGTTTGCTTCTCTCGCTTAGGTTTGCTTTCTGCTTGGGTGGCCGTTTCTCTTCCGTGAGGCTCCCGGCGAGGCTCCTTGGCGCTGCGGGTGTCCGAGCCCGGCGCAAGGCGCGTTTCGGGCGCCCTGCCAAGGGTTGGGGTCGCCCGGCCCGGGGCTCGGAGCAGCCCCCCGTTAGGAAACGGCCTCTCGTGTGTCGGGCGCGGGCTCTCTCCATCTGTCACCGTGGCTAAAGTGCCCTGCTCCCTTGGAAATGTTTCCCACGTGCTCCGAGCAAGATAAAAGTCCTTTCAACACGTTTTAATGTACAAACTGCCGGCCAAATCAAATACAGGTTTCCCGTTTCCGCTGACATGTACCTGCCGGATTTCTGAACCAGTGCACCGGGCACAAGCGATTTTTAGCAACGTGTGTATGAAGGTGTCCAGCTTCAGTTTTAAATTGGATTTACCTGAATATAAATTTGTTTGCTTGTCTTTTCTTGATGGCATGTTCACATAGGTCCRCTGTAATCACTGAAGCTTAAAACAGCGCATAGTGAGATGGTTGAAATTACCCTGGTGTTAAAGGAGGCAGAAGTAAATGTAGCTGTTTGTAATTCTTTYTTCTTCAACTAAACTAAGCAAAATTTCTAGGGGAAAGAAACCCCCCAGCATATACCAATATGGGAGCCCTATAGCCYTTGAAGGAAGCCTGCAGTTCATTTGGAGAAATATCTGCTTTAAGACTTCGGTGTTGCGTGTACAGTACTCGGGAAGAAGTTAGTGTGTGTTATTTCCGTCCTTCCCTTTCCACGCGAGACTTATTTCCAAGCTGGACCAACAGCRAAAATGTATTTTCTACCTCAAGTGGGCGTGAGGGACCCCGGCATTGCGCTCATCTCGCTGCTCGCAAGACTTTCCTGCCGGGTAAGTATTCCACCCGTCTTTGTCCCGCGATGGTCGTCGCCCCACCTGGGTACGGGGCCGCCTTCGCCTTGAAACGGGTGAGTTTGGAGCCCGCTCCCGGTTGCTGCGTGGACGTGCCCGCAAGAGACCGTCCCGTCTCTGAGCAGCTTGCAGTCTAGATGGGAGAGACAGGGGAAAGAAGTGATTTTTAGTCCCGTTTTACAGGCAGCGGAGGGGGAGGAGCAGAGGGCAGGCTTCGTTCGTCCCCTCTTGGATCGTCCGACGCTCAAGCAGACAGTCTGGCCTCTCCCTGGCGTCCCCGAACGGAGGAAACCGGAGCGAGCTGCCCCGAGGAGGCGCCTCCTTCTCTCCGCCGCCTGTCGCAGGAGCCTGGGCAAAAAGTGCGGGACGCATGCCGAGCATTTCAGATGGCTAAAATTAGGTGGCAGATATCCTGTCCTCGATGCCTTCCCAGAGGTCGAGCGGAAAGCCAGCACAGGCAGCCAAAGTCCCACCTCYGAAGTCCAACTGTCAACTTATTCTGCACTGGCTTTGCAGTCCCTAAAGCACTTTGGATTCCCACAGGACAAAAGATGTAATTTATTAGTTTTGCATGGCAGCACTAACTGGAAAGAATAATAAAGGTACCGATTTTCTTCTYTGCAGCTCTCAGCATCTCTCAACTCAAAGCCTAGGGTGGGAGCCCAAGGACGTAGAAGCTGAACTGAAGGCAGAGCCTGTAGCATGCCTGGGAACATTTTTTTTTCTAGATTATCCCTGAGAATTTGATCTTTCCTCTGTCCTTGAGGGTTCTTTTATATTGTCAGCTTCAGCAAAATCTACATTTAAAWGGAAACATCCATTTAGGGAGGAATTTATAGTGGTAAGGATCTTTTCTTTAGGGAGAAGAAAAAAAATTACCTAGTTTAGCGTATGAACTAAAAAGAGGCAGTATATTTTGTGTGTGGTGTTAAAACTCTAAGCAAAGCAATAGCAAAGCATCTGTAAACTTTGTGGGCATGAAATTGTTTTCTGTAGCTGYGGAGTGACATAGCAGAAAGGCATGWAGCGGCGAATCGTCCTCASCATGTGCTTCGTGTGCCGTCTCCTTTGAACTCCCATCCGGCTCTTCAGCACACTGAGCGCAGCGCCGTCCTGTTCTTCTTTTCCTTACCTC
>NW_028186612.1:1739255-1765858 GCF_003343005.1 Rhea americana
TTTTAGTTGAGGGACTACTTGATCAGAGCAGGTTCCTCACTTCTCTAGCTTTCCAGCTATGAGCTTCCGTCTAGTTGCTAAGGTTATTCGTGGTTATTAACCGAGAAGAACGTAAAGAGGAGGGAACAAGCAGCGGTCTTCCGAAATGCAGTGCTCCGCAAGAATAGCTCCAGTTCACGTCGTTACGGCAGAGAGTTTCTGGTGTGAATTTCACAGTTTTTAGTCATGCATATGCAAGGCAGAACCCTACAAGTCTTTCGCAATTAAAGCCAGCAGTTGAAGGTTTTTAATTCTGATTTTGTTCTGTTTTGCTGTTCCCTGAAGAAGTGATTTTTTTCTAAATGATTTTCTGAAATCCCCTCTGTGGTCCCCTACAGAGCTGAGGGAAAATATCAAAATGCAAAATATAGTGACTTTTTGGTAGCTGTGTAGAGATGATTTAGAAAGACTCATGATGATCCTTCCTTTGAATCCCCTTCAGATTGCCCCCATGCTGTAGCATCTCAAGTATTTTCATTATGTTATGGCAAAGTCATCATTTGTTTCCTATGGTTCTGCTATTTCACTGTGGCCAAAGTTATGTTTTATAGAAAACATGTGCCTTTCTTGCCTTTCTCTGCAAACACTGAGAGATACTTTATCTCATTTATGTAAAACAAATGTAAGTACTGGAAAGGAATTATTTTGGCATTGAATACATGTGTGYTACCTATAGTAGTGTGTCTTTTGGTTGTTTCTCAATGCTCTCATCATTCTGACTGACCACGTTTTCCAGGTCTGAGGTATGTTATCTTCTGCTTTTGCCTTGGCTCTCTTAACTTTACCTGTTTCTTGGATGAAATGTTTCACCAGAGAAAGGTGYCTTAGGTTGAGCACTTCAGAACAGGCTTAATAATGAGTTTGTAGCCAACAGAGTCCACGGAGCATTCATCGTTACTCCCCAGTTTGTAGGCAGCTTCATCCTTGCAAATCATGCAAGCATGAAAAAGGCAACTGAGTTCTCCCATAAGTTGGATGTGTGTGAGAGGCAGCCTCGGAGACATTGTGCATGGATTACAGTATTGGAGAGAATATTGAGAATTTTGTTGTTTTCTTCTCTGGCTTGCCTGCTCTGCTGTTCTCTGTCTGTCTCTCTCTCTCTTTTTTTTTTAATGACATTTTGTTATTTACGCTTTAGCTTGGTTGTCCATCTGCCGTTGTAATAAACATGCTGTCAGTCACAGCACTGTGTGGTTCTTAGTGTGAAGAAGCTGACAAACCAAGGCTGTCGTGTGCATGGGGATCTTACTCATGCTTTGCTAGAGATGCCCTAGCGATGCTCTGTGATTTACTGATTGGCTTTAGGGATAGAGCAGTATTCTTCATCACAATATTTCCATATAGCCCTGAGCTCTCTGAATATTACAGATCTCRTGGGACTCCAAGGAGAACTGATTGTATCCCACACCAGATCTGAGGGCTCTCTCCGGGCTGTGCCCACCTCCTTTTCAAAGGCTGTATCACTGAACCCACATAGTGGTGCTTCCTGGCAGGAAATCAACAGTCTTGGAAGAAAAAATCAGTTTTTCCATGAAGAGTGTAGGAATGTGTTCTAGTGATGTAACTCTGAAGTTAAGAGAAAAACAAAGAGCAAATCCACARTCTCAAGGCAGATTTTGTTGATGAACCTCATAAGCCTTCATAAGGAAGGATAGATTTTTGGTGTAGACTGCTCGAGCTTAATATCTGTCAGAATCAGTCAGGAGATTTAGAAATGACGAAGGCTATACTGGAGGCTGGCAGCATCCCATGATCAACGTAACTCAGGAAAAATAGTTTGGATTTTTTTTTAAGGAAATCATCAAGGAATGAATAGTTTTATGACTCTTTCTCTTCYCCTTCACTTAAGAAATTCTCAGCAGCTCTTTGATGCAAARTGGTAGCAACMCAAGCCATGCAACCTGGGAGAAAGSGGGAGAGATGGCTTAAGCAGCTATTTAGTTCTTTGTCCATTTGTGGCATGTAGGATGGTTTTCCCATGCAGACTCCYGTGCAACAGGATCTGAGCTGAGACTGCCAAGTTTTTGATACAAGACATTGTCCCCAGATGGATGATGATTTTCACAGACCAAGATCTAGGTTGGATTTCAGCCAGCCATAACTTCCTAACTTTTCAAATTGTATCTCTACATTTCTTCCAGACAGATCATTTGCTTTAGGTGCTTTACTTCTGTTATTTCAAGTCTGATGCTGTAGCCACCTTGACATTGAAGTGTGCACAACTGTTCCTGCATGGTCASCCAGGTGACAGAGCTGCCTCTGGGCATCCTCCTGCAGTGGACGAGCCTCTATGTCTCATTTCTRTGATCTCAAGCCCTCCATGCCAACTTGATCTTTTTTTTAACTGAATAGCGTTAAAACTAATAGAAATCAAATTGAAAGAGTGTTGTGAAGTACAAAGCTGGCTTGCCCAAATCTAACCAGCTTTGTGCATCTGTTCCTGCCCACTCCCATTGAGTCATACTGAGACTTAGTCACCAGCATCCTAAAGTCTCGCAGTACGACTTACATCTCTCTCCAAAACACATGCTGCAGTCTAGATGGTATGGGGGAGGGAGAGAAGCCAAGCAATGAGCAACCTTCCCCTAAAGGAATAAAACAATGTAGCAAGTCTTATGCTATATTAGGCTTAGTATATGAAAACAACRAAAATAAAAGGATATACAGAAATTGTTAAGTCAGGTATGAATCTTTCTTTGTGCAATAGTTGAAGGATTTGATATAAATCCCACAGGGCTTCTACATATTGTTCTCAAAAATGAAAATTCAGTCAAAGCTACCAAGATATTCCCTCTCTTCCTTAGATATCAGACTTTGTTTCAGATTCTGCTCATGGGCTATTAGCGTAGGTAGCGTAATTGCTATTCAGAGTTTTACATAGGCGCCTGYGATAGATACAAATCCAAGGTTGATCTGACAAAATCTGCTGGTGCTTAGGTTAAGCTTAAAGAAACAGTTCACAACTAATGTTAAACAGAAAGCCTGACTCTTAGCTTGGAAGGATATTTGAARTAGTCACAGTTCAGTAATGACAGCAGAGGAACAGCCCCCAAGAGCCCTTTGGGGTCTGATGCTAAGGAATGCAGTCTGCAGCAAGATCAGGGCTTTTGTCAGCACTCTTAGCTTAATCTGTCAGTATCTTATTTTTCTTGTCTGATTAAAGGAGCTGTCTTGGTAAAGTGTTACCTCCTGCTTTAGTTATGTTGTACTAAGAGAGACTGTAATGTCTGGCAGGCATTTCACATCCTTAAATTTGTTGCAATCTTAGCATTTATAAAGAAGACAAGGAAATAGGAAARCAATGTCTCTCTGGTGACACCATCAGCAGTCAGGACTGCATGATGCTACTTACATTAAGACTGTTCGAAACTGCTTATAGCAAAGGCCACCAGCCTTGAGTCATGGACCGACCAGCATAGATGTAAGTCTTCACACAACCAGGGATGTACTCTTGCATGGCTGTGTCCTGCATTTGAAGGAACAGTTGTGATGGATGACAGTGGGGAGCTGCTCATGGAAGTCTTTTAATACCCATCCCTGAAATGCATGATGCTAGTGGTATATCTGGAAGGGACGTACTCATTCAAATTATTTGTGCTTAAATGAGTGGAAAATRTTTTCCAGTTCACCTGCTTTGGTGAGGTGGGAGTTGCTGCTGCAAGGTAACAACACTTGAGGCCATTTCTTCACCAACAGCATATAGTCAGCTGAGCAAGGAAGCACTCAGATGAMATTAGTGAAATGTCTGGCTATAACAACTGGAAATACTCACCACACAGCAACAATACTCATCCTCAAAGACTGGCTATTCTTTGAGAAGTAGTATGTTTGCTTCTGAAAATCTGAATAGTATTTAATTGTCTRTGCTTTAAAAGATAATGTGAAAAATATTTTGGTCAGATTTCATCTTTAAAAAATGTCAAATATTTGTATCTATACAACCTTTAGCATAGRGCAGTTAAAAGAATGTGAGTTACTTATGCTCTTAGAAGTCACATATATGTATTGTATTCTCTTGAATGGAAATAGTATAGATGTCCACCAAAAAAACATCAAACCTCTACAATGTCAGACACAAGTCTACATGTGGGGATCCTGTGGCTGTAGAGCTTTAGGCCTTTTTGCATAGCTGTAAGTTTATTTTAAGGTCTCCATCCTTTCTAAGTACYATGGCTGTATGCAAAGAAAAAGTAGTTGAATATGAGTTCTTGCATTTGCAGATCAGTATTGGCTTTTTCTTAAGGTTTCTTGGAAGGTCTAATCCAGCACATCAAGTATAAGAGGAAGGCCCTTCTCTGCCTTGCCGTTGCTCTGGCCTCAAAGTAGTTAATTCTGCAAGTCAGGAGGATGGGATCCTTGAGGCCCAGAAAAGGTCTTTCCCCAACCCTGCACACCTTTAGAAATAGGTCTTTGACCTGTCAATCTCACCAGGCCCTAGAGTGCCTTGCTGGCTCCTTGGCTTCAGCAGTTACAGGAAAACTTTATCAGCCTGGTTGCCAAAGCAGCCTTGGAACAAAACAATAATGAAAAGAGATCCCTTTAGTTCTTAATATTTTGTTTACTGGATTCAAGGCTTCAGTGGCCTGTTATTTAAGCTTGCAGCTTCTGCAACAGAATTGCTGGAAACCCTCTTTTGACACTAAGGTCCCCAACTGCAGCAGCAGCCAGACCAGCGTGTCTGGGCAGGCCTTTCTGGCAGGAACCCTCACCGGCAAGGAAAGAAGCAGTGAAACCAGCTGGAAAAGGTGAAAAATGGCTTGGCCAAGCCGATCTTGTTCCTGTTGCCATTTGCTATGCTATGCTAGCTGGTGCAGTTACTGTCTGTATCCTAAAATACAGTTTTCCTTCCTACTCTCCAAAACAGTTCTGTGAAAGGGATGTTTGTGCATTTCTTGTGTTTTCCAAGAAATCAAAGAGCAAAAATATATTTTTCTTTCTTTTAAGTGATTGTAAGCATTTTGGTATCAGAGCCCTGAAAGGAATAAGAGAGGAGTCAAGAAAGAGTGAGAGCACTACATATTAATTTTTGTGGGAGCAAGGACCTCTCCTTTAAGTGTGTGGGTAACCCACAGAAGAATCACCTTGGAATTGGTCTCATCTTTGGAGACAAAATATTCTGAGGCTATTTTCCGGAGTAGTGTGAAGAATCAATAACCTTCCAAGTGTATGGTTGTCCCCCAGAGGAAAGAAGAGGAAGAGAAGGTGAGTAAGTGCACTGGCAGACAGAGTTATTCTGATTTATCCCCTGGAAAAATTAAAGCAACAGTCAAGCCTAACCAAAAAAAAAAAATTGAAAAAAAAAGAAATAAAAAAAGAAATATATATATATATATATATATATATATGTTTAGTTGCTTTTTTGTATCTCTCTACTGTGTCTGTGTTGCTGTTGGGGCCATGCATAAAATTCTGTGAGTGACTCTTGTCTCTTGTGGTAGCAACAGAAAATGTCATGGAAAATCAGCTGTTTAGTAGCTGTTGTGGGAGATTGCCCTCACCGGTTGGAAACTGGTTGATAGCAGGAGCACAGGGCTATAGCTCTGCTCTGCCACAGCTCTGCCAGTCCTCTGGAAAATGCAGGTATGGCTTTGATATCCTGGCAGCTGTCTTCCTCAGTGAATATAGCATAAGCTACTGTGACAACTTCTTGTAAGTAAAAGTCAGTTGAGAGCAAAATAAATGTGAAGTGGCCTTATGGCTGTAAAGTATAAACTATACAAGAGGTCTTTTTCTTTTGAATTGAGGATGACAGAAGTGATACCTGGCYGTTGGAGTGACRTGAAAGACTGACTGAGATTGCCATCGTCATAAAAATGTGAGGGAAAATTTGAGCATTGCATCACAAATCTGATTTGGCATTAGAGTTGAGCTTAAAAAAAAAAAAAAATCTCCGATCTTGGAGATTCCCTTCTGCTTTCAACCATAACCAAATGAGACATCAGAAGCTCTCTGAAGAAGAAAAAACATTAAATTTGAAATATCGCAAAAGGCATTTTTCAGAATTGAGAGTCTAAATTTCACTTCTGTGGCAGAGCTCCCTCCCCACCCKCAGCAAAAAAGTTTTCTCCAACATGCTTCAGTTCAGTTGACAAGTATCTTTCACACAGTAGGTCTGCTTCAGAAGTACCACGTTGCAGGTGCGGTGGTTTCTCTTCTACTCAACCTGCCTCTTAGAATATTTTCCAGCAGGCTAATTGCCGTTATGTTTTCCGCTGTTTGGAGGATTTTCTCTTGGAGTGGGGGAAGAGGAACAGGAATGTAACAAAAAAGGCTAACAAAACCTTGCAAAATAAACTTTTGCATAGTCTTAATTCCAAATCAGTACCAGTTGGAGCTGAAATCTCTGCCAGCCTTTCTTAGTTATCAGGACTACCGCAGTCTGTGGTCTCTACAAAAGTTTTCTGTCAGAGGGTGTAATGCTAAATCCGACGGATGCAGGGAGGCATGGCGTTTATTCTTCCGTCAGGGCTTTGCAGGCTCCTTGTGCCAACACGTTACTGTGCACCTTTGGCAGAAGTTTTTAAAATGTCTTTCCAGAAACACGTGATTTTCTAGGGCACTTATTCCAAGGACAGTAGAGCAGAAGTGGAAGGTGTTAGTGGATAATACCCATGCTAGGCCCAGGAGTGAGAAAGCTCAGTCCAAGAATGGCTTCTCCCTAAGTTAATGGCAGAACAAACCTTCAATGTTTATCAGCTGGCATAAGATCAGAGCAGCCAGATATGTGGCAGGAGCTAGGGCTGCAGCACCGGCCAGTCAAGATGTACTGCCGATGACTTGCAACACTTTTGGAACAGTTCTTATCATTTCTTTTTTTAAGAGATCCTATTTTTTATAGGAAAAAAAGAGATACATTAAGCATGTGCTCAGCATCTAGTCATTCATGCTTCTGGATGAAGAGGAACGGGAAGAAGAAACAAGTATCTATTTTGTATTCTGCAGAGCTATGCGTAAAGAGGAAATAAGTATCTGACATTTTCTTGCTTAACAAACTGATTAGAATCGAGACAGCAGTGCGTGCAGCCTGACCCTTGAAATACGCATTTTTTCCTTCTGTAAATGGTTATCTTTGCATGTATAATCCTATGAAGGAATGAAAGGTGGAAAAAATGTTAGGCAGGAGCCTCAGCTTGGGACTTTTTCGCAGAACTGAAACTATAATTATCTGCCTGTTTAAAATGTTCTCCAGCACAATATTAAGAAAGGTCTCATGCAAAGAGGTTCTGATATAGCCCAGTTATTTCTGTTTATAACTAGAGGCCTACTGTTCTGCATTTGATGATGATAGACAAAATAAGTATACCTCCATGATATTTGAGAGGTCCAAAGTAGAAGAGAATTATTGGGTAGGTTTCATGATACTTTTAATCATTAGGATACAATATTTATGTATTTTTAAGCTTGGGATTGTAAGTAGCAACTGAAATTTAGGTCCTAGGAAAAGAGTTATATCTACCCCTTCCTGTTTTTGAAAATTTCTGCTCAAAAGAGAAGTTATGGTTCCTTTCCCAGATGTTCCAGATTTCCTGAATCGCTTGCTCAAGCCTTACCGCTAGATATAAGTACCTGCTTAAACTCATTTTTTTCAGTTTAGCCTCCAGCCTTCCTGAACAGCATGTGAATTACAAAAAGTAGTATTATAGGAACGTTAATATGTGCAGCTCAGAAGAGTTATTTCTTTAATTTTTTTCCCCTGGAAAAGCACATAGCACACATAAGAGTTCATATTCTTTACTATCAAAGATGGGTAGAGGAAAATGATGGTAAATCCTTTGGCTAAATTAAAGTAAACAGGAGGGGATGTGTTTTTGTGTAACTTTCCATTAGGTTCCTAAAATTCTTCACAGAGATTCCTCATTTAAGTCTTGTAGTAATCTGTATGTAATAATATAGTAATTCAGTTATTAACAGTGTTTATAAATGCTGTTTATAGCCAGATAGCTTTATATGGAGTATTTAAGTCATTTTTGGTCTTCATCAATTGCAAGAACAAGCCAATTATTACAGAAGCTTTTATTTAAGACCCTGTGGTGTCTGGTTCAGCCTCGGTCAAATCTGATAATGGTGAAACTTTAAGCCAAACAGAATGACTCTGCTTTTGGTTTTGAGATACTTGTTTACATTTGCATTTGCAAATGATTGCAATATGAAACATATGTCRGAAGGTGCTGATGAGGGTGGTGTTACGTAGTTCTGCTGGTGCTCGGTRGTTTGGTCCTTTGTAGATAGTTCCCATTGAACTTGCGTAGATGGAGCTTGAGGCATAATAATTTGTGATGAATACTTGGGTTTGTGGCCTAACGGCTTGGGACCAGTGTGGCCAAAGGGAGCTGCTGCTTTGCTTTTCTTTTAACTTGGCATGAATTACTCCCATGTGCTTCAGTTCCAGTAATTCAATATTTTGTTCCTTATTTTTGTTGTTCATTATGTAACCAGAATATTTTCAAACACTTGTAAGGATTATGCCTGAGTTGTACACATTTTTAAGCACAGTTTGGATTTAGTATGATTACACAATGTGATGTGATTAGACTTGTGGCTGTTCTGAATTCTGAAGGCCTTTGGCAAGCAAGCCGTGCAGCCTTCTCAGCCAGTGGTAATTTTTAATTAAACTCTATTTAATCTCAAATTAAGCTTATGTGAAATTGCTATTTATTTATGTTTTAAGCAATTTTAAATGAGATGCAGGTGTGGTGTTAGCAAAGGACTGAATCATTGCATTTAAGGGGTGATGCCTTGCATCAGAGAGATTCTGTGTTAAGGACAAGGTTTGGTATTCAAGCCTCAGTTTTTCCCTTGCAGATCTTTGGCACCCAACATCAGGTGCTATTGGTCRTATTGGTCATCACTCAGTATCTGCTTTCTTGATTGAACTGCTGCTTAACTTGACACTTGCAAAGAAAATATCATTATGCCTCTCTAAAAGTCCCRGGGTTGGAACACAAAATAGCATAAACAGAGCAGACAGCAGGAGGTGGAATATAATTGCAGTTTGTTTTTGCTAAAGACRAGCATGTGTCCTTGTCTTACGGCCTGATTTTCTTTGGTCTCATAGAAWTGTGTGAGCCTCTCTGAGCTGTGAAAATGAGTTGGTTATTTCCTCTCTGCCTGCTCTGTCTTTTTCCTCTTTGCTGTGTATGTTATGTATTTTCACAACATTGACATATTCTCATTCAGGTTTTGTTTATTGCCATAAATACTCTTTAAAATGAAATTAYAGTCTCCACTAAAGGCAAGATATGCCATTTGCTGAGCAAGTGGCTATATTTACATGGTAACTTCTTCTGAATTTTTTCTGTGGGATTTTGATACCTCTCTTTGAGAGTTCTACCACAGGACTYTCAGCTCTGGCTGTCCAGATGCCTTTTGCAAGGTGATGCAGTGCAAGCCCTGCTAGGGGCTCCCTAATCACTTATTACATTGATTTCACAGGCAAGGGGAATCATCAGAGCCCAAATTGTTACTCACTAGTAAATGGATATGGATAAACCAGTGGGCGTTTCAGAAATAAAACAGTGGACTTGAATCATGGGGTTATCTGGTGGAAGGAAGAAGACATTAATACAAGGCATCACTTTTTCCTCTGTCTCCTGACAGGATCTCAGCTCGTTTGCCATGCCGTTCTTGGATGGTGATGTGGAGAGCACAGACAAAAATGCTTCTCGCAAGGTAAGATATTTCCAAAGCTTTTTCCTCACTGTAGTGGCTGAGTCCCTGCTTGATGCACACAATTATTAAAAAAGCCTGGAGTTTTAATCTGACCTGCTTTACCCATAGCCTCTTGGGAGAGGCACACCTGGGCAAAGGCAGTGACTTGTGCAGAAGACCTTACCATGACTGCGCTTATGCAGGGAATCCTTTAAAGGATGGCGATGTCTGTGGCGG
Source organism: Rhea americana (assembly GCF_003343005.1). Classification (NCBI taxonomy): domain Eukaryota; kingdom Metazoa; phylum Chordata; class Aves; order Rheiformes; family Rheidae; genus Rhea; species Rhea americana. Next base: position 1,749,180 of record NW_028186612.1, read on the forward strand.
TATTGCTTTAAATACTGCAGATGTTCTGTGTAACACTGTTGTAATTCAATGAAGTGACATTGCATAACTGTATTCTTAAGAATATAGTAAGCTACCAAGATCTGTGGTGTTGCTGCAGTAACACAGTGCCGAAACAGGCGTCTGTGGCTGCTGGCCGGTTTTCCTTGAATTGCCTTCTACAGGCTGCACTCTGACTGGCCGGGGTTTGCTTAACTGTTCGTTGTCCTTGATCTATCCATCCTTGCCTCTGGCAAAACAAACCGTGTTCATTTGCTGAAGCCAGAGCGGTAAATAAGGTGGGAAAGTGTCCCTCCACGATGTGGGATTAACTCAAGGTTATCCTGCTGGAGGCATTGCTATGCGTTGTTTTTCTAACAGGCTGCTATTAAATTAAACCAATACATTCACAGAGTTTCCATGCTTTGAAATAATGAGGCAAGCATATTCAACGGATAACCTTAGAAATTATTAGACAGCGCCTACACATTTTCAGAGCAACAAGAATTGTAGCTGGGATCTTTCATGTTCAAGTCCTGGGCTCATAATTTTCACAGAGCTTTGAAATACAAGTTGRTCTGCCAAATGTAAGCCTCCTACCAACCAAGCTACAGGCTTAGGGAGTGACTACTCAGAAAGCTGATCTGTAGCTACACAGCAGATCAGTTTGACTTGTGACAATACTTACAAGGGTATGGACATCTGTTAAGATTAAACCTGCTACAGGCCATTTGTCACAGTGTCAGCAGTTGTAGTTCAAGGCAGGTGAAGCAATAAATATCTTCCTGGTGAAGCTAATCTGCATCTAGAACACTAATAATTTAGCTCTCTTGGCAGCACAAGTTTCTATTCCTTTGCACCTCACAGCAAAGGACAATTGTTTAAAAATCTTCKGCAATCCATCAGTAGTTGAATATGTTTATAACATTGGCCTTGTTCTTTTCTGCATTGGACCTTTTAAGACTGTGACGTAGGAGTTCGTGATGGACACAAAGGAAATCATGTAGATGTCGGGGAAGCTGAAACAAAGTGTTACCAAAAGACACTTGTTTGATGGGTTTGAATAAAGTGAGCAATACGATGTTTTTGGAAAGTGTTGTCATGCTGGAAAAGGACAAGTGTTTCTAGGTAAAAATTGATTTCTTCATTTATCACTTCCGTTTCCCAAAGAATAGTGACAAGCTACACGAGTCGCAGTCCTCAAAAAATATACCAAAGCTAACCTTGTTCATGGGCACTACTGTATGATGTCTCTTAAAAATCCGCCTTTAGCATTTATGATGCCTCTGTGTTTTCTCTTAGTAGTCGTGTGGTTCTCTTCTGATGAGTGGTTGTCTTGGCGAGAGCTAAAGCAGCATCTCAATAGTCACCTGTTTTTGCAGTTTCAGTGAATGATATTTTTCTCCCTAAACTTGACTCAAGTTCTCCTAACAGAAGTGGTGTTCACTTCAGAATAGCCAGAGAGGGGCTTGACATTTGAAATTGCTTTTTAAACATTTCATTGAGCGTGTAAGATCCAGAGTTTCTAATATTGTACTTAGAGCTCTGTTCAGCACATACAACAGAAACCAATTGACTCAGCCAAACCAAACTTCTGATAAGATCATCCGCTAAAGTCCATTTCCATCCATCTCATCCTAAGTATCACTTTTTTCCTCGATGCAAGGGATGGGATCTTTGCTGTTAGTGAATGCTGACCCACATCAGACTGCAGTATTTTATGTCATTCTGAGTAAAAGTATGGCCATCTCTGCTGAGGCTACAGAAAAAAGTGCCTGAGTTRCTGTTCACTTTCTAGTTAAATGATTTTGCTTTGTTCAAGTTTGAAATCACAGTCTAATGTGTAACTTCTGTGTACTAAAAATATTAAAATTAGTATTAAAATACTAATACTAAATTATTTCTTTAGGAGCGTGATTTTTCTGTTAAGCCCTCATATTGGAGAGCAGCAATTGATCAGGGATCTCTCTTTGCACTTAACTTCTCTATTGCCTGGGCTGTAGATCAAGCTAGAGGAGAGCAGTTCACAACCTTTCTTTCTGACCTACCGTTAATTTAATTTGGCTGATCTTTGTGACAGGCTTTTAGAAACTRTATTAACATTTTTCTCAAAGATTCTCGTCACTCGACCACAGAAGTGTCTCACATTATCTGATGACAACAAACCTCATTACACAGCTAGGGAACTGAAGTGCGGAAAATTCTTTGCTCAGGTTCAGGTAGGATTTTTTTGCCAGTGTTGGTGATGTGCCATGCATTTCCTGAGGCYGAGTGCCTTAATCACTTATCTCTAATGTAGTTTTTAATATGAGCAGTMAGTGATGTATTCTTCCTTTATGACCTGATGACAGGAAGGGAATAGGGAGCTTCAGTTTTCCTCTTTCTCTCTTCGAAGTGGAGATTATAATCTGCTGCTCTGAAGACTCTTGTGTAGAAGGTTTTGGCATGATGTGATGCATATAGGTAGCTCTTGCAGCTCTTGTTCCTGTGATAGATACTCCGAGCCTTCCTGTATCCTGACCGCGTACATTAATCCTTCTGCTGGTGGCTTCCTCCAAAACAACTGGTATTGTTGACTGGCCAGTGCTCCTGGCTGGGACTGTCCTGAGATGACKTGAATCCTTCTTAGAAGGACCTTAGAGGATAACTTAATGCAGCAGTATAGAAGGGATAACCAGGAGCTGAGAAGCAATTAAATATACTGGAACTCTTCAGTCTGGGAAAAAGACAGTGGAAGAGGGGCCTTGCAGTGGCCTGGGAAATCGTGAACGGTAAGGAAGAAGAAAACAGAAAGCAAGTCTGGTTTGACAGAATAGCGGTCAGTGATGAGTGCCCCTCTGTACCAAAAATGGCATTATCCGTTTTAGAGGTATTGACACCTTGAATCCTTCATCTCAAATGTGGATTACTGGATGAGATGTAGAAATTATAGGAAACCGCTAGTCATTGCTTTTGGTTGAAAGCCAGGGATTGTGAATGATTTAGAGAAGAAAATGACAYGAAAAGAAAACTGTCCACAGGACAACAACTTGCAAAGCATGTATAGAGGAGGGGATAGGAAGAAGAAAAGAAATCTGAGGGAGTATATCGATCTATTGCTTTATGGAAATAATAGAATTGTCATAAAATATGAAATAAAGTTTAGAAAAAGAAGTGTTCATTAGCAGTTCTTTTCTCTGCATGGGGAAAAAGAAGGTGAGAAGTTTATCTTGGATGACAATGGTGACTCTGTCCTACTAATTATTTAAGTGTATTCGAAACAGAAGGTGTTAAAGGTAGAAATTTTAAAATTAGATCCAAATAACTCAGAAAAAAACAGTATTGAAATAACTGTCAGGGCTTTCTCTGACACACTGGTGCTAATTATGAATGACTCTTGGAGCAGAAGTGAAGTTCCAAAAGACTGTAAAAAAGCTGCCATGAATATTGTGTTAATATTCAAAATGTTTGCATTTAGGATAATTTACAGGTTTTTCAGTCTAACAGTAGTCCTGGTTAAAACAATGAAATGTCTAATGTTGGATAATTAATGATGCTGTTACAATAGACTCAATTTCATTGAAGTGAAGTAAGCGCAAATGGTGCTTACTGAACAAATTTGAGTTTTTAAATGCAATTATATATTTGGATGAAAAAGGTAATAGAATTGGCATGACATACGTATAAAATCAGTACTACAGTATGCTTTGATTTGAGAAGCTAGAATGATACTAAATAAACATGGAGTCTGTTAAGTGAATAAAAACTGAGCTGATCAAGTAAATTGAGGCTGCGGACTGGAAATTTTGTTTCTAGGCAGACAAACATTCTGTTGCTATACTATATAACACTTCATCAGTGATCTGAAAGAAATATAGACTCATCACTGATAACATTTATAGTTTGTACAAAAATGAGAGTGGAAGACAGTGGTAAATAATGAACAGGAAACTCTCCAGTGCAGCGTGATCTGAATCACTTAAAACTCATTTTGCAAGCAGCAGAACTCATTTCAGTTGGGCCAAACTGGGATGAGTTACACCTAGGAACAAATGATGTGAACTTTACTTCTGGGAAGTTTTTTATAGCTTTGATTAGGTTTTGAGTATAATGGTAGAAAAACAGTTCTACACGGATTCTGGATGTGATACTGGGGCTAGAGGATTAGTTTGTTTGGTTTTTTGGATGTACAAACGAAGGAATAGGGCAAAAAGTAGGCTGTTACCAGTGCATTTGGCACTGTCTTGCAGTTCTGCTGTCAATAAAGAAGGAAAATGTTGACGAACCGGGATCAAAAAAGAACTGAGGAATGACTCCCATACTGAAGGACTGGTTCTGGTCCCAGCATTGTTTTTCTGCTTTGTCCAGTGACTCATAAATGGGAACTGCACAAGCAACCCTTGGAACAGGGAGGAGAACCAAAAATCCTGCACTTTTTAAGTCCCCTGTCACTGGATATCCGAGTAAATCTGCCTTTAGTTTATTTTTCCCAGCCTTTTAGTTTTCTGTTTCTTTCAGTGAAATGGCTTCAGTGGGAAGGGTGGGGAGTGTGTCCTGGACAGTGCTGGAGCCACAATACGAGGCACGGGCGGCGTGGCCCGTGGATGCCGCGAGCCGCGGTCGAGGGCATGGGCGACGACCGCTGCCGTGCTGGGTGGGTGGCTCCTTCCCCTCCGCTGCCTTGAAATAAATGCAGTGTGGAGGCAGAGGTTAGGAAGTGGAGCCGGGAGCCTCCTGCTGTCACCCAGACCCAGCGAAGTTTCCTCACGCTTTGCCTTTCCTCCAGCCTGTGCTGCCTGCGAGCAGTCCTGCCTGCTGCCCCCTGACCCGGATCGTCCCGTACAGCAGTGCGGGGCGCTCTCATAGCCTCCCACGTCCGCCAGCCTCATCCCATTGTGTTTTAATTTTGGGAAGTGACATTGTGTTTTAATTTTGGGAAGTGACATCCCTGATCCCGTAAGATACTCTGTCGTCTCAGTTGTTATTGCTCATGGGCAACCAAGGATGCTAACGGKGGCGAATGTAACCGCACAGTGTCTGCGAGAGCACATCCTTCMTTATCGTTCAGCCTAATCAAGGCAGCTCTTATGAATCTATGAGCTCTTTTATTCCCCCAGAATGAGAGAATCATCCAATTAAGTTTATCAAAGAGCTTTTTTATTGAGATTCAGTGGAAAGGGAGGAAATAAGTGCAGACTTCTATCTGGTGTGTAGTCTCTAATTGTGTTTACTGTCCCTGTCAAGGATGGTGGGAGGCAATTCTTTTCCTGTTATTCTCCTTTCTTTCTTTCTCCTTTTTTATTATTATTTTTTTTAAATGGAGAGGCATAATAAAGGTCAAATAACTCAGTTATAAAAGCAAAACAAACCTSAAGTGCTCCATAAATGTCCTAACTATTCAAAATGGAGCAAAAAGGAGGCAAGCTCAAGAGCATTTAATACCTTCAACTTAAATTTAGAAGCATTTTGAAACATTATTTACTTTGAGCCCCTCCCTGTTCAAGACAGTTTTTTTCAAACTGTTCTGAAGGTGAATATAAATTCACAAGAAGCTGAATCAGGGCCTGAGATTTTTCGGGAATACTGAGAACTGCAAATCCCATGGCACGCGGGAAGGTGGTTCTGGTAGGAGTCAGACAGCTCAGAGCGGAGCCATAGATATGTCCTGGGAGAGACGAATCAGTGGAAGCTGAGACGGGAGGATCCAAGGATACTTTAGCCCAGTGGTTCCTGCTGTGGGCAACAAGGACATCCTCGTGAGAAGGCGATGTGTCTACAACAGGTCAAGGATGTGTTCCTGGAGCAGTCTGCAGGGAAGCAGAGGGCTGGGAGGAGGTGCTGAGGCAGGGGCAAGGGCAGTACCTGGGTTTCCTCTGCTCCAGTACAGTCTCTGCCTGGTCTTGGCCTGAGTCTTCTTGGCAGCACTCAATCCTGCCCATGTTCCCATTAAGGCATTTTTTCTTGCCACAGGGCCTAGCCGTGTTTGGTGGGACTCTTCCCTTCCCCGCAGTTATGTGGTTCTTAAATTCTAGATCGGGAGCAGCAATGGATTCACCTGGAAGACTTCAGCTGGTAAAACAGAGAGCAGGGATCAGATCTGTTACACAGCGCAAGAAAACAAATTACTATGTCGGGGAGACTTCAGTGAGTGCATGAGAAGAGGCCAGACTGAGATAGATAGTGTGTGGATGATGGGAGACTAGTTTGTGGCAAAGTATGAATAGTTTGGTCTCTTAGCACATAGTATTTGGGATTATCATATGATAGTGATTAAATGTCTTCATCTTCAGTCTCTTTGGTAAAATAAACTGAAGAGTTATGAGTTAGGTAAGAAAATACCTAAAGGGAAAGATGATCTGCAGATATTGGTGGGTGAAGGGATAGCAGTTTCCCCAAGCCCATTCCTAGGACTGGTCGTTGCCAATATGCCTGAGACAAAAAACCAGAAGCATGCTAATGAAATTTGTTGATGATGCAGACAGAAGTTTTTTTTCCATCTCTCCTGGGATGTACCTGCAGCTCTCTGGGCTGACAGAGAGAAGGACCTTCTGCAGGAAGATCTGGATACCTTGAGAATGGTTGAATCTTAATAGCACAGGAGACGTGGTTGCTCACTCGGGACGTGTCTGTAGTAGTAGTAAATAAAACAGGTCAGGGACCATTCTTTTGGCACCGGAGCAGAGGGCTTTGGCCCAGCTCCTGTCRTGCAGCTGTACTCATGCACTCACTAGAACAAGGTGGCCACATGCAACCTGGGGCTGTCGCTGGCCTGTGCTGTCCCTGTGCCCAGGCAGTATGTGGGGAGTTCTCACGGCACGAGGTAAATCCACCTCGGGTTGCGGGTTAGCAGGGCCGGACAACTGCAGGGCGGCTTGAGGCTGCATCTAGCCGTGTTTCCCTCCTTGGTCGGGTGTAGTCTGGGACTCGTAACGGTTTATGCCAGGGTTTTGTCGTCTAGGAGTTTATCTTTTGAAAATGATGGGGAGAAAAGAAGATGGAGCTTTGCTGGCCCATCACAGATGGCTTGTGCCGACAGTGCGTAGTTGTGAGAAAGGAAGAGGGGATGAGGAATAGAGAAATATTCCTGCATGCAGCTGAAATGACAGAGGGGAGCTTTGAGGTTGCTGTTACCTAGCTGCGGACTTAGGGCTGTTCCGGGCACTACTCGCTTGGAGCTGAAATTTCCACCTTTCCAGCATAAGCAGTTTTAAGGTTTAGGGAATGCACGCTTAGGCACAGAGCTCGAAGTTCCTCTGTATGTTCTCCATAAAGCCAAAACTAGGGATATTGTGTGTGTGTGTGTGTGTGTGTGTGTGTGTGTGTGTGTGTGTGTGTGTGTGTGTGTTTTTAATAAGGTGAGCTATCATAGTACTTAGGGTAATTTTTCAATTTGTTTGATTAGACCTCGTTTGTGCCTTGATGTGTATTGTACTTTTATTGTTTGTTTGGATTACTTATCTCCAAAAGCCTAATTATCCGGTCAGGGTCGGAAGAGCCACGGCACCACGTGTATTGATTAGGTGTGTTTCATGTGTCTACTCATGCCCGCGGTGCTGGTTTTCCTGCACCAACACAAGATGATGTGAAAGGGTCATTAGCGTGGGAAAGTAGATTGCAGTACTTTTTTGGCCTTTGCAACACAGCTGGGAAAATAGTTGTATTTCAAAAGCACATATGGGAATTTTGTGCCCACCTGCCAGTAATAAATTCAGGAAATGAATCCAAAAAGCACGAAGAACAGGCTGATGATCTATCCAGCTCTATAACCTTCTTCCAGCACCACTGCTGGAGTCATTATATCACGTCTGCGTGAGGCTGTGTAGTTTATACCTCAGCGGAGACTCTTCTGCATTTCCAGCTGAGGCATGAAAGTTCATATTGCCTTTTACATTCATATTCACATTTATATGTATTTTTATTCATATTGCCCTCCTACTGGCTTTTTTATATGCTGTGGTAACTGTTGTTGCTGTTGGTTTTGCTTATAGAGGCATCTAATCATCTTTTAAAACTTGTAGTCCATTAGCCTCAAATAATATTCTATAAAGGAAATACTGCTGCAGTTCCCAGAGTAAAATCACAGGTATTTATCATCCTTGATGGTGTAACTTGTGTATAATTAACGTACAGAATAGCTGGGAAGGAGCTCGTTGTAGTAATTTCCTTTAATTTAGTAGCACGCACATGTGTATTTAGCAGTGTGCCCCCTGGTGCTCAGACGATTAGGTAATTCTGCTGCCTAGCGCGAGGAGAGGAAAGACGCTGGTTGTGATTGCAATAAATAAAAACATYCTGCTGCTCCTATGCAGATTTTGAGCACAATTTGCTTTTACATCTGACTTGTACTTACAGGGGATGCTGCAGTCATTTCACAAATGTTCTTTGGCGTTTTGCATTTCTAGAATTGCTTTCGCACGTTTCCATAGTTTTTTAGAAGGGTCTCTCGTGAGTGTTTTCCTATAACTAAATAAGCATGCACAAAAAAATGCATGAAATATTAAAGATGGCACCAAAATGCCTTCCTTCTCTTAGCTTTACAAATTTCATGGCTTGTCACTTTAGGAAAAATTACAGTGAAATTGCCCTCCTCGAAACAGTTCTGAATTACAGCAGTCGTGGCAGATTTGTGTCGTACTTAATAGTGAGCTCAGAAGTGCACTTTGCATCCCCAGTTGGCAAGCAGCGCCAGTTTAAATCGCAGTGCGGAAGGAGGTGCTGCTGCGTGGTTTGGTGGTTGTTCCCTGGGCTGTGGAGTTGCGAGGAAAGCGATGTCTAGGTAGGTTCGGACGACTTGGAGATGATACTTTAATGAAGTTAATGAGCGCTTCTGAAGAAGTTACTGCTCTGAGGCTGTTTGCCCGCGATGAATGTGCGCTTTGTTGATCRGTTTGCTTGCAGTGCGGTGATCATCCCCGGGCTCCGCTGAGGGGTGGTGCCCTCTTATTCTTGACGGGTGCCACGAGACGGTCGGTGTGCCGGAGGACTTGTCGTGGGGATAAAGGAGAGACTGGCCTCACGACAGAATAGAGCCGGGTGCCGGGGCGCTGCAGCCGTGTCCACGTGGCTCTGTGCCCCTGCTAGCGACCCCCTGGGTTCAACAACACCTTCTCTAGCGAGGGACCGGGCTCTCTGCAGGCCCTTCCGGAGCTCCCCCGCAGCAGGTCGCGCTCGACGCTGCGGTTCATCTGTCCCATCACACGTGGAAGGAGCAGCTGGTCCACGAGGGCCGTGCAGGGGAAGGAAAGGAGTGTGAGAAGTGTGATCCCGTGGTACGGAGGGAGCCGCTACCTGGCCATCGTGCTGCTCCTGCGTATTTCTGCGAGCATGGGCTGGAGCTGGGCCTGGAGCATACACGGCGAGATTTGAAAGCGGAGTTACCTGCTGCTTATCTATTTTTAACCCAGCTGAAATYGGTCGTTTGAGTATATATCCACAAGCCCTTTGCTGACCTGAAAGGGGACGTGTGCACCCAAGAGGTTTTCTGCTTCTTTCATCTATCCTTTCGTGTAAACCGTTCCAGTAAAAGTCAAACCTGCTGCTCCCTTTTCCCACAAACAAGCCTTGCATTTGTGAGAAATGATCCCAGACCAAAAAAAGTTTTCTGCCCACAGAACTATTTTGTGCATCCGCGAGGAAATAAGCTCTACGTATAGCCCGTGCTCCAGTAAACCCCACGGCGGCTGGAGTAGGCCTCTGAAAATCGTACRTGGGGAGACTTTCATCTTTGCTTCTTTTTTAGTTTGTTTTGGGGGAGGTTTTGCCCCCTCCCACTCTCCAAGCCTACACAGTGCATCCGGCTGCAGGAAAGCCAGTGCAAGTCCTGATAGAGATACAGTAGGTAGGAAGGTCGTACCCAAGGTGCTCTGTTTTGGGGCCGGAGTTAAAATCCCCGTGTTGCTCTGCCCGGCGTTGTATAGACCTGTCGGGAGGCTTGGAGACTTGCGCTGTCTGTGCTGTGGCTGCGCAATGAAGATTTAAGCACCCTAGACAGGTCCTTAAGTTCACAAGGAAGATGTCAAGGCACTGCGTTCATTTAAGGAGGATGATTCATTGCCCTGGAGGTTGCCAGTCACCCCTCGGTTCTCCAGCGAAGGAAGAGGGAGAGATGCGTAGCAAATAAAAACAATAAAGAAAACCCTGATTAATATAAAATATATGTAGATAGGTTGAATTTTTATGTAAGATTCGGGGCATCTTTAACAGCAGTGAGCCCCGGAGGTTGCACAGACACGTGGTATCTACATGTCAGTGCAGGCAGGTATTGGGGAAGGTGAGGTCTGTGGAGACAAGTTCTGAAAACCTAATGGTACAAATTGAATTGAATTAATGGTATTTTTTTTCTTTTTCTTCCTTTTTTCTCTCCTCCTTAGGTCGAAGAAAGCTACTCTACAGGCAGCCCTTCAAAAGGCCTTTTCTCAAAAGGGCTCCAGAACCGGCCTTCCAGCCCTGTTTCTGCCCCTGTGAGGTCTAAGCATAGCCCTGGCTCACCCAAAACAGTGTTCCCCTTCCCCTACCAGGAGTCTCCCCCACGCTCCCCACGCCGAATGAGCTTCAGTGGGATCTTCAGGTCCTCCTCCAAAGAGTCTTCCCCCAATTCTAACCCGTCTACCTCTCCTGGGGGCATCAAGTTTTTCTGCAGATCAAGAAAAAGTAAGAAATTGCTCATGTTATTTCAGGAAGATACACAGTACCTCTGGGCTTGGCCCATTCTTTACCTGCGGTAGTGAAGTAAGTGCAGATGAGGCATGTGCTAATTGTTCATTTTTGCTTTCACGACTGCGTGTTTTCGATTTCTGACATGCTGGCTGTCAACTAGGGGATGACTTCTGCAGGGTGGCATTTTCCCATGGGCAGACAGCTACGCAGGGCTGAGGAGGAAMGTCATGCTTCAGAGCTGTGGTTAGAAATCCTGCTGTCCTGTTCGTGGGAGTGTCACGATTTCACAGCAGTTGCCTCCSTTATTTTGGGCACAGATTTTGCCTCTTTAGTAGCCCCTGGGCTAACACACTGTTTCTGGCACTCTGCAGTGAGCAAGGTCAAGAAACTGCTATGATTTTTAAACTTCCTCGCTGAATAAATGTTCGTAGTGCAGGTCTACAAACAGAYGTGTCAGCTCTGCCTAGGGTAGAGTGGAGATAGGAAGGGGAATGAGTTACAGGGGAAAAAGAGGAATAATTTCATACCGCTGCATTTTCAGTCTACAATGTTTTCCTTTATGTGAACAGAAGAAATAACTCAATGGTAAATTTTGCCAAACCTGTGACAATATAGGTACAGCATTAATGATGTGTATATCTAAGTGCTGAATAAGTATCAGCTGATATTTGCCTGATATATTACTGCAATGCACTGATAGTTTTCTGTGACTTATAAATATTATGAGGAGGAACATTTTCATTTTTCTTCATCAGGTTTTCCCTTTAAAATGTTGGTTTTAATCAGAACGAATGATTTCATCGTGACTTTTGTGCACATATATACACAAAAACRCTTGCGCAAACCCACAGAGGATTTTTATTTATGTTTATCAGGAGTTCTGGCACAACTTAATTGAAATGGCATCTTTACTGTCCTTGTGTCTCTTTGAAATGCTTTCAGGAGACTGAAAGTAGGAGGAGAGGCAGTGTTTCTGAACAGAGACTCCAAGCGGACAGCCAACATCGTTTCTGTTCAAGGACATTTGTTCTTCTCATTTCTGTTCAAGGGCATTTGTTCTTCTCTACATTTTTATTACGTGCCTGTCTTTTTCAAGCCTCACAGCAATTAAGGTCTGTATAAGCTCTTTTTGATAATCCAGACAGACTTTAATGTTGCATAGGCAATATGCTACTGATTCAGGACACGGAGAAGAACTTGCAGCTGTATGAATAATAGCAATACACGTTGCATCGCTAAGCCATCTTGTGACATTTTAACTAAGTTATTCAAGTAAACACAGTGCTGTGGTGCAGGACTGGAAGCTTAAGTCCAATCCTAGCTAGGTGGCCTGTACGTCAGWATATTAAATAAAGGAATCTTCCAGGAGTCAGCAAAGTCCTTTGATAAGGTCACATCACTGTAGCAGGAACAGGTTTGGAACAGGGCCATGCTATTTTAGAGCTAACAGAAGATATCCATGACCCTCCTACTCAAGAGATGGTTGCAGGAATTATGCTGGGCTTGRGTGTTTGTGGTGGTTTGTTTTTAACGCAGGAGGAACTGTGTCTAGGAAGGGGTACGRTGATGAAAGCTCGTACGTTGATAACTCTTTCCATTCTTCAGCCTTCCACAAAACAGAGCACTCCTTACTAAGAGCTTTTCCATCACTTAGCTCTTTTACAAAGACTTAGGCAGAGACACAGATTTTATTTTGAATATGCTAAACAAGGGCTCAGGTATTACACTGTTAAGGTTTACTATGTTTAATTGGATTTAATTTTATTTAATAATARTTATTTAATAATAAATCTACTCTTGCAGATTTTCAAAGCTTTACTGGACAAGGCCCTGAGCAACCCGATCTAAAGTTGACGTTAGCTCTGCTTTGAGCAGGGAGGAGTTGGTCCAGCTCCTCAGACATCCCTTCCAGCCTCAGCTCTTCTCTGATTCTGGGGTATGCTGCACTGGAGTTTCCCCTTTTGCTATATAGTAAATTTTCACTTCATCCAGACYAACTGCAGTTGGAAAAAGAACGAAATGAAAGTTCCCCGTCTTGCTTTTTGCTTTACCTGACTTGAATCCATGCTACAGTCATTTCCCTATCGTCTTGGAGCAGTATGTGGGGAGAGTAGATGCTGTTTTCATTTTAAGTAACAAACCCAGTCTTTCCTCCACTTCCTCCTCCTACGCATTGTTCAAAACTCCAACTAACCTGTTACTCTGTGTATTCCTTGTTTTTCTTGGAAGCAACTTCTTCCTAGCTTGTTTTCATTTTAAAGGATATGTGTGGTATTTAAAGCGTTCACTTTCCCATGCAGTTTCTCCTTTCCCAGCGAAGTTATTTTGCCTTCTGAATATATGCAGTTTAGGAAGGGCATTAATGGTTAGCATATGACAATGTTAAACTAGAAGTTGATCTGAAGGCACAAGACTTAAAGCATTTTCCACTCTAAGGCTGGAAATTAATAACACTTACTCACTTTTAATATTGCCRGGCTTGTTTTGGCAATTGCCAAAGGCTCCTCTCTGCTTCGCTTCCCTCGCGGTTACCCAGTGCAGCATCAAGTACCCCATAACCCTCTGATCTGAAAAAAGATTTGCCTTGAAAGGAAAAATATCTTCCTATGAGTTTTACTTAGCTGCTAGCCATTTCAGGTTTGTTGCAAGTACAGCTTTGAAATGGTAAACTGGTCGCTAGGGCTTCCCGTGGAGCGTTGCCCCTCCGGAAGGGCGCTGAATGCGGCGTCCTCCGCTGGGTCCCTTCGGGATGAGGAGTGTGCGGCTGCCAGCTGAGCCCTTTCTGTGTGTGTGTAGCAGGTTCCTGCAAAACAGTGTTTTCAAAATTAATTCTCAGCTTTCGTATTGTTTTGTCCACAAGTTTCTTTTGGGTTAAAACAGCGCTATTACACCAATAATTTAAAAATGAGCTTGGCTTTGGGATGAACTGTGCTTAGCTTTGTGGTTGTACAAATGACTTGCTAATGCTGCTCCTCTCTCTATAAAACTCTCTCCAAATATGTTTCGTTCCCATTTCCAACAACGAAACGAAGCTCCGCCGGCAGGTGAAGCGCAGACCCACCCAGCGCTGCCCATCTGCCGAGCCCAAGCACCTTCTGCCAGCAGCCCGCAGAGGTTTGGGGGTAGCAGGTGTGCAGCTCAGTACCTACTCTCACGTATCTGGGAAAGTGTGGGCAAGTGAAAAGCCAAGGAACACCGAGCAATTGCATTTTGATTATTGGTAGAAGATTGGGTAAGAAAAAAAATGAGTAGATTGGTGTCTTCCAGATTTACATTACTACCTGTGACACGTAGCTGGCAGCATGCTGTGACAGAGCAGGTATTAACTTACTTGAGATTGTATTTCAAGGGCTGTAATAACAACAGAAGAGGTAATAGATGTAAGTTAAAGTTTGAGGTGCTGTGAAAAGTGAGTTTAAAATTGCAGTTATGGAACTGCTTTCCAACTTGTCTTTGATTTGCTCGGTTTGCAGATTCAYGTTGCATTAACGGCTCTCCCAGGCAACAGCTTGGGATCTGAGCCCTACTACTTTACTGAGTTTTAACTGTGCAAACTGTGCTAGCTCTGAGGGCGCAGCTTGAAAGAGATGCATTTCTTGTGCGTGAGTTCGCATGAGTAGGTACAGTGCTAACAAAAAATAAAAATTAGCATGAATCTACTGTCAGTAAAGCAAACTAAGGGGATCCGAAATAAATGCAGGAAAAAGATCTGCTCAATTCAGATTACTTTTTTCCACTGTCTTGCTTGAAATCTCGCTTCTGAGACAATAACGTGTATATGGGTAACTGAGGGGAGCGTTATTTTCCTGAGTGGAAATTAGGAAGCTATCCCTGATGATACGCTAAAATCAAGTACCATTAATATTTTATTAAAAGTACATGGTTATGTGAAATTTAAGTCATAAAAATGTAGCTTCATACTTGGAGGTAGCTGAATGCCCTTTTTGAAGGACAGCAGGCAATTTTCTAATCCTACTTCCCAATTAAAGTTGTAGCAATAATCATGACACATTGCTGGTGCTATCTCTTCTAATAGCGAGGGAAAGCAATCAAAAGGTTTCCATTGACCTAAAGCTTTCAATTCGACTATTGCGAATGGCATCAAAGCATAAATTAGCTGGGAATTAGAGGTTGCTTGCAGAACTTTTAAATCTAAAATTACCCAGCTTTCACACACCTTGAAGCTAGTAGTCATATTTGAATAGTAGTGAACTTGCACCGTATTTGACGAAGGAAATGTTTCAACGTGAAATTTTAATTTTCTCCTTTCTCTTAGGAAATAATTTTCCCCCTTCTGAAACTCTGTACTATTAATCACGGTGCCTAGAAAGTAATCCATAACAAGGATGCCTGCTGCTACGGTGACAAAGTAGGATTTGTTCGGGAGGATGCAGGAGGTAATAAGGAGAAGTTGTCATGTATTTTACTCATTCTAATAATTATTTTTTGGCCGAGCTGGTTATGGTTAGAGTATGCACTGTATAGGAAAAGGTTATGACTGTACTAGCTTTCACCCATAGATGGAGCAAGCAGCTCTCGTTTCCAACAGCCCAGGGAAGAAACGGGCAAAAACCTGCAGGGCTTCCTGCGGCCGCGTCGAGCCCCGCTCCCTTGAAGGCCTCCTGACCGCAGCAGGTCTGCACTACAGCTCTTCTTCAGGCTTTAGACTGCAATTGATTCCCCCCAGATTTTACRGTGGACGTTTTCATCTTTGCTTTTCCAGCTTGCGCTCGCAGATCCTCAGCCTGCCGACGCAGCAGGCCAGGAGGGCGCGAGAGGGAACCGCTGCACGGCAGCCGGGACCTCTGCCCGTGCCGGCCCCCGGGAGCCACCACGCGAGAGGAGGGCAGCAGGGTCGGGCAGTGCCCGGTGACCCTACGGACCACGTTTACTGTAGCGTGGGCCCTTCCGTCCTCCCCTGCAGCTCAGCACATCTCACACACGTACGGGATATCCATAAAACCTCAGAAAGGAGCAGGGCTATTTCTGRCTTTCCTTGTTTTCCAGTGCCAGTKTGCAAAAGCATCTAAGACACTTTTTCAATCTTGCTTTGCCCCCAGAGCCAGAAAGGGGGRGTAATGCTAATCTTTGCAGTCTTGGCTACAGTAGAAGAACGACTTTTTGCAGACAGCACGTGTCAACGTGGCTGCAGCTGACCCAGTGCTGCATACAGCTTTGCAGGGACAAAGACAGGTCGTGCTCAGCACCATTTCTGCTGTGCCAGTTACTGACATCTGCTGCCAGCAGCAGATGGGTTTTCTAGTTAAACTCTGCCCATTGTGATTTATCTTACTTTATTTGGAGAGATCTTTCGGTGCGTTTCCCGTTTCACCTTAGTTTTCACATGCCCACTATTATTCCTGATGTGTACAGGTGCACATGTATTCAGTATATATATATTTGACATACTTCTTTATTTGTTACCACTCTTTCTAGAACATAAGGATTTTTTAAACTTTCTTGAAATCAGTAATGATTTAGGTGCAATGGTGCAAATGAAAGGAAAATTTTCACCCTAACTTTCATCTGTAGAATATGTGGACAGGCCTGGGAACCATCTTCATCCCCATCTTCTCTTTCTTTCCTGGGATTTAAACCATGGAATGTGCTGGAAACCATCCAACTTGCTTTTAGTAACTGAGTTGTTATTCCTTGTGATGTATAAACAAGGAGACGGTGACCTTAGATTTACATTTGCTCTTTTTGAGACTGCTGCTGGCATGCAGGGGGAATAGAAACTACAGTTGGAGCATCTCAAAAGGTTGATGAACCCCGATGGCCTTGTCAGTGCTAGTGGCCTTTGGCTGCATGGAGCAGAGATGCCTGCAGGGCAGTGCTCACATGCAAGCACTTTGTGTCTCCACAGGTCATCTAAGCAGCAGTAAAGCTACAGGTAGAGTTTTGAAGTCTCAGACTATCAAATCACAGTAGACCATTTTTTTTTTGTTCTTGTTTTTTTTTTTTTTTCTTTAATTATCTGTAGTTTTAAAATGTGTTAAAACATGTAGGGGCAGATTTTCAAACATGTTTAGGTGCCTAATTTCTAT